>NW_028258372.1:25705095-26008125 GCF_053883595.1 Heterocephalus glaber
TCCTTGTGCTTCTTACATTAAACAAATAAAAGCAGGCCAAACACAAAGAATAAGAATAGGGGGAATAAATTATAGAAAGTTTGAATGGCGGTTTATGTGTTGGGCTTAAATTTGAGAATGACTTTCCAAAACAGTTTACAGTCTTCACGAGAGGCAGGTAAATATCCAGAAAAAAGACCCTTTACAATGAATAAAATATAATAAATTATACCACTTCGAATGGAAACTTATCTGTTTTAGGAAATTTTATTCTTAGTGAACTTTCAGTGTTTAAATAAAGGTTTCAGAAATGCTTGCACTCAAAATATATTTACCAACCTTGAATTTCAAACTGTCCATTAGGAAAAGAGCTCTATGCAAAGAAAATAAATCTTACATGGCTATACTCATTCAAAATATTGTTACATATAAATTTTATAATAATCACATTCATAGAGATAAAGATTTTAAATGTCTAATTACATTTTTAAATATTTCTCAAAGAATAATGTATTTAGAAAATAAGAACAGACATCTTCTAAAAATAGAGAAACACAACAAATGTTAGTGTGTAGAATACAAAGTAAAATTTCCATGAAGATATGTATTAAGTAAAATATGGTTAACTGCAAAGTTCATTATCTGTGTGATGGAATCACACTTATCTCCCCCAAATAGAATAACAGTAAACAATATGAGAAAGACATACTTAAGATATACAGAGATCCATATTTTGCAATTTAGAAATTTCAGAGGTAAAAATTGTGTAAAACAATTCACAGAATATTTAACAATATATAAACTGAAGTAAAAAGAGTGGAAGTGATGGAAATGAAAAAAATGGACAGTACACCAAGTAGAATTACAGTGGTACCTCCATTCATGAGCTTAATTTGTTCTATGATATTGTAAAAGATGGATACATCTCTGACTGTGTGGGAAGGATGACCACTGTTGTATTTGTCATCCAGTGCAGAGTCTGTAAACAAAAACAAATTTTTGCCAAACACTGCTACTTTAGAACCAATTTGTTTGCAAACAAATGCATTTGTGAACTGAAGTACCACTGTAGTTTTAAAATTTTTCATACATATTATTTTAAAAACTCATATAATATAGTTACACAAAGTGATGTAGAGTGTGATGTTTCAATATATTTATATATTATATACTGATCAAATCAGGGTAGTTAGCATATACATTGCCTCAAATATTTATCTTTTATTTTTTGGAGATATTGAAAATCTTTTCTTCTAACTATTTTGAAATATACAGCACATGAGGAGCTACAGCCACACTGCTGTGCAAAAGAACACCATATGTTAGTCTTCCTTCTCATTTATTCACCATCTTTTCTCTACTCCCCCATCCCTCCTTCCCATACCTGGTCAAAATTACTGCATAAACACTTTTGAGAGGAAGATACATTAATAGCCAACAAGTAGTTGAAAAAACGTTCAACATTACTAATCATCAGAAAACAGTAATTACAACAAAAGTTAAATATCACTTTACCCCAGAAAGAATGGCTCTTATTAAAAAATACTAAAGTTAACTAATGCTAGTGGGTATGTGCATTCTTGGTGAAAACCTAATTTGTTGTAGCCTTTATGAAAAACAGTATAGAGGTTCCTCAAATATTTAAAAATAGAACTGCCATATTATCCAGCAATTCCATTACTGAACACTGACTCGCAAGAAATGCAGTCAGTATGTTGAAGAGGTACAGTGTTTGTACTCCCATGTTCATTGTAGCATTATCACAAGAGTCAAGGCATTGAATCAACTGAAATGGCCATTGGAGGATGAATAGATAAGTGAAATGTGTCATATACATGTAATGGAATATAAGCCAGTTATAAAGGGGTTGAATTCCTGTCATTTGTGACAATACAGATGAACCCTGGAGGACATTATATCAAGTGAAATAAGCCAGACTCAGAGATACAAACTCTACATGTTCTCATCTACATACACAGTATGTGGGATCTGAAAAAGAATTGGTCTCCTCGAGGTAGTGAGTAGAATATCCACTACCAAATGCACATACTCTATTTGTGCGCAGTAGGCAGAATAATAATATTGCAAAAGGATTCTTCCTCTAATTTCCTCGTACTATGAATATATAATCTTACCAAAAAAAGGAGATTTACAGACACAAATTAGGTTTTTTAAGATGAGAAAATAATTGAGAAATATCTGAGAAAATTCAATTTAATCATAATATCCTTAAAATTAAAGAATCTCTTTTTTCCAGAGAGATGACTACAGAATATGTGCTGGAGACATGGCATTGCTGACTTGAAGATGGGCCAAGAGGCCCATGAGCCAAGATACTTAAGTTTCTTTTAGAATCTGGAAAACAAAGAAATGAATTATTTTTCTAGAACCTCTAAAAAGAATTACAGTCTTGTCAAAAACCTTACTTTTACCCTCTGTAACCTATGTCTGATTTACAATCTAACAAAAGATTAATAGTAATTGTTTTAGATGTTTTAGGCTCCAAAGTACAGTATAGTATATGTGCCACAGAAAGTAACCTTGTCTGGAATATATATAAGTTACTTGTCTCTATATAAAATTCAAGAATTCATTGCTAGAGAGAAAATGATGAAGAATTCCTAATTTGAGATCGGAAAGTCAATTGCTAACTTCCAAAAGTTTCATTGTTCATGGTGGTGTATATTCATAATCCCTGCAGTCTGGGAGGTTGAGACAGTAGAATTATAAGTTCAAGCCTAGCCTGAAGAGTTTAGCTACTTAATGGGATTCTCTGGATTCTCTGTCTTAGTTAGGGTTCTCTAGAGGAACATAATAATCGTTATATATATACATGTAATTATATGCCTCTATACACAACATGATTTATTAGAAAGGCTGACAGGATCAGGGGCAGAAGAGTTCACTATAACCATCTTTTGGATTAGAAACGAAGGAATCCACAGTGACCATCTGTGAAATGGAGATGACACAGGATCCAGGAGCCGCAAGGACTAAGAAGATGGAAGTCACTGTAGAAGACTGATCCAGGGTGAAGCACCTGGTAAAGAGATGGCGGGCCTGGAAGCTCTCTGCAGAGGCCTGTGCAATCTTGAATTGGAAGATTAAAGAAACTGGAGACAGGTGTCCAAAAGCAATGGCGAGGACTGGAGCTGCTCCAAAGAAGAAATGCTTCATTCTTCTTTCCCTTTTTATTTTGTCAGGCCACAAGCCTATTGGTTGGTTCTATCCACCACTGGAATGGGTTTTTCTCCTCAGCTTGCCTACAAATCAGCCATCCACACACACACACCCTGAATGTGATTCACTGATTTAAGTCAAGTTATTTCATTCCAGTTCACAGTCACATTCTGTCTCTAAAAGAAATTTTTAAAAATACAACTGCTCAACTACCGGTACTGTAAAAATTTTTCAAAAATTTAAAAATGTCATTGTCAACATTGAATAGATGTCAGGGGATAAAGTACAATAACTTCTAATTTTTTCTGTATTTTTTAACTTTAGATTTAACATGTAACCTATTACACCAGTAAGACACATTATATTCATATGAAATTTCATGAGAAAGTGGGTTTTTTGTACCAGGAATCGAACTCAGGACCTGGTGCTTGTGAGGCAGGCGGCAGAACCACTGAGCTAAATCCCCAGGCCTCATAAGAAAGTGTTTTAACAGAAATTTCTAATATTGTCCAAGTATATTGCCAAAAGTAAAAACTAGCTGCACATTTAATGTGGGTGTATCTTCCTTATGAAAACACAGACACACACAAAATTCAAGGAATTCATTTGCTTCTTCTGTTTTTCTTTTCAGCATGTTGGTTATTGTTGTTGTTACGCTTGCTCAGTAGGTCTTTTTTTTCCCCTTAAATTCTTTTATTGGTACATTTTAGGTATGCAATACATTACATTTATCATTGGGTGCTTATACCTGTACATGACATATCTTGGTTTGTATTTTTTCCCCATTACCTGTGTGCCCTTCCCTATTTACATAGACATCATTTCCATTTTTTTTTCTTTTTTCATAGTTTTTCCTTTCCCTCCTTTCCTTTCCCCTTCCCCTCCCTTCACCCCTTCATCTTTTTTTTCTATTTCAAATTATCAATTATTCATTTTAATCATTTTAACCCTTGTTTACACTATCAGTTGCTCACACTGGAGAAACTATTCAGTGGCAGGTAGAACTTGCAGTACAACCCTGCAGAATTCAAGCCTACAAGACAGGGAGCTCAACTTGGGACTTGCAGCCAGAAATCTGGCTGAATCTCATGGGTCTGCAACTGGTTTGCTGAGACTCATTGACTTATATCTGGATACTGCTACTCATTCTGTCCATTGTGACAACAGAGACATACCCTGAAAGAGGCCCGTCATTTTCACTCAGTAGGTCTTAACAGTCTAAAGGCAGAATCAGATATGCGAAGCTTTGCCCTTTTTCAGAAGCAGTGTCTTCCCTGAGGAATTTTCCTCTCTTCCTACTTTTTCGGAAGCAACTAGTGTTTTCCCTGTCCTTCTTTCTCTATAAATCTGGGGTGTCCTAAGTGATGAAATTCCTTTGTCACAGCCCAGTGGATGTGATACGCACTTTAGCTGTATCCATCTCAAGCATACTGCTTCTAATGCGATAGGATGTAGGCTTAGGACATTATTTCAACTGTTTTCTCTCTTTCATTACATGCTTTCAGAGGCCTCTCACTTCCCCTCATGTTCTGTTACTCTGGTGTCACACACAAGTAATAGCACCATGCTGGTGTTGAGAGCTTATTATAAGGAATGGCTAGAAAAAAATGACAATTAAAGCATAATATCTAATTCTCCATATTTTACTTTACCTCATCTTGATCAACTCAATAGATGTTATTTGTATCTTATTCATGGAATATCTAGAGAAAGAGTGATATTGACCTGTTTCATGGGATAAAAATCATATATGGTATGTTGTCTGATAGTAATGCACCTAAAACTGCAGCAAGAAAAATAGCAAATTTGAAAGTTTCATAGAACACCTCTAGTTAAAGCGAATGTCAAATAATGTCATAATATAAACCATGAATATTTAATGGATGATACTGAAAATACATAGCTGCTCATTGCTGATTGTTTTTGAAATGTTCTTTATTATATACATTTTGAATATGTTTAATAGAGCTTGAAAATAGCAAAAAATGACTCACTTTTCATGAACACCAAAGTTCAAAAGGTTTGTATTTTGCACATTGTTTATATGGATGGTAGCACATAAAAGCAACGATAGAAGGGAATAAATCAGAGTGCTTATTATATTATACAATTTCCAATTAAATAAACCACAAAACTAGAACTGCAATTCAAAGAGTACTTGCCATTTTGCTCAAGTAGTACACCTTGCAGTCAGCAAGTTGTTTATTTTCCATGTAAATTGCTTTCCTGAGTGCTCTAACAGCATGTATTAAAAATAAACAAATACATGAACAGAAACCTCAATAAACATGACTTAAAACAGTGGAAACTCAGATTGAAATATTTTCAGAAATTACTTTTAGTCTAGCTCACATAAAATGCTCTTTAATTCCACTTTATTGCATTTTGAAATGTGCTGTGGTGTAACCACTAAAAGAACTTCATAATAGATATTGAATTGAATAATATTAGAAATGCTGATTCAACAGTACTTTTTATTTTTGACACTTTGTTAAGTTCTAGATGATTAAAAACATGGGATATTAATCAAAATATATCTAGTTTTAAAACACTCATTGATTTACATTTTCATTATGTAAAAAATACATTTAAACTTAGTAAGTGAAGGTTCACTAAGATTATCAAGTAACTCCTATCTAAAATGTGCTTTATTTAAAGTTTAAACAAATATAAGAATAAATTTTCAGGGTAAAACTGTGCTTTGGGAGAGTGAAAGGTTTCAATACGAGTGTAATAACTTCTGAATATCTAAAATCTAAAGGTTCATGTTTAAAATGTTAAAAGGATTAACACATTTTCAGTGTAGATGTTATTTGGAAATTTCATTTAAAATGAACATTTTAATTTACAATCATTTAAATATACATGAAAATTATGGAGAAAAAACAGTTATAAATCCTATGCAATCTATTATTAACATATTACATTAGTTTAGTATATTTTGGCACAATTTCAGACAAAATATATATATAACTTTTAATTAAAATCCATACTTCAATCAAATTTTCTTTATTTTTACCTAATATACCTTCTTTTTTAATCACTCCCATATTGTATTTTATCATCCTATCTTCCTCATTTTCTGTTGACTATGACAGATCATCAAACTTTCCTTGTTTTAGATGAACTTGAGAGTTTTAAGAGAGTTGGTCAGATATGTTATATGAATTTACATTTGTATGCTTTTTCCCTTATGATTAGAATAGATGTGTGTTTGGGGGAGTAGGACCAAAGGAGTAAGGGGTTACTAGATCACAACATATTAAGATACACAGTATCAGTAGGATTTATCATTATTAATGTGAACTTTGGTCATTTGGCTAAAGTAGTATTTATAAGGCTATTCAACTCCAAAATTAAATTTTGAGTAGAAAAGAGAGTCAGTGTGTTAAATTCACACTTAATGGAGTTAGAGTTATATTTCTCATCCTACATGGAGATATATCAACATATTTTTTGGAATTATTCTCTACAAGAGATATGTCTCTCCTCCATTTTCATTGTCTTTTTAATCATGAATTTATATCAGTGTGGGATCATTCATATTTATTTAATATCATGAGTTATAATCTATTAGTTTGCCTATTTCATGTTCACATTCATCCAGCTTTCTCCATTGGGAAAAATTTTATCTGGCTGTTCAGTTGCTTTTACAACTTATCTGTGTGTGTGTGTGTGTGTGTGTGTGTGTGTGCACTTTCTTTACATGCGGCACTACAAGATAATTCAGGCTCATTTTGCACAACTCTTATCCCAGTCTAAAAGATCAGATATTAACCCACAGCATTTTTTTCCTTAAATTCTTTTATTGGTACATTTTAGGTATACAATATGTTTACATTTGTCATTGGGTGCTTGTACCTGTACATGATGTATCTTGGTTCTTATTTTTTCCCCATTCCCTGTCCTCCCTTCACCCCTGCCCCTTTGGATCTTTCCCTATTTCAAATGATCAATTATTCATTATTAATCCTTTTAATCCTTATTCACACTTTCAGTTTCTCACACTAGAGAAACTATTTGGTATTTACACATGTGTGTCCTATTTATTTCACTTAAGAGTATGGCCTCAATATGCATCCATTTAGCTATAAATTTAATTGAAGAATAATATCAGAAACCCAAAAATTGAGTGTCGGGTATGATCATTGCTACTAGCTGGTCATTAATAGGTTTTTTAAGTTAGAGAAGAAAATATATGTGCATATGCAAACCAGTATAAATACATATCATTTAAAAAATCTATTTGTATATGTAAATCTATCTTCATATGTAAATCTATTTGTATATAATGAAAACATGACTTCAGACTGACATGCCAAATTCTAATCCATTACTACATGAACAATTGTATTCACCTACCCTAGTTTATATGTGGACACTTAACCCATGAGGAATCAAATTCCAATCATTTGTTGTTAATTTACTTAATTTTTCTTTTGCAATATACATATATAGCAGTATCAGAATTGTTAGTATGTGCCATGTAGGAATAAATATCAACTGCAGTACAATGTTTGTGTACCACTTCTTATACCTTTAGAAATAATTTCCAAAGTTATTTAAATCATCAACTTTTCCCCTCAACTTCAGTGAGATTGTTTCATACACTTATAATATTCTTTTGATAAAATTTGAATTTAAATCTCTGATCACTTAACCTTTTATTTATCAAATTTGTGTTTATTAAGAGTCATTCTCCTCTCAATAAAACTGTTTGAACCTTGTATTGTTATATATCCATTTTAAACAATCATTAGGATAGTTTCCCGGCCTAAGGCTGCATATATTTAATCTGTCCCTCACATAAACAAACCTCTCTCCTGATTAGTACTCATCTCTTTAACTTTTTCCCCAAAATGTCATTTAAGTGGAATCTTATGGTATGTAATCTCTCTGATTTTTTTTTAACATAGAAATATGCATTAAAGGTAAGGCCTAGTAGGAGGAGGTGCGTCCCTGGGGGCATGAAATTTATATCTCTCTCCCTCCTCCCTTGATCTTTCTCTTTGTTTCTCATCACCATGCCATGAGTTCTTTCTCCTCTGCCATGCCACCCTGTCTTGAAACCAGCTAACTATGGACTGAAACTTCTACAAACTGTGAGTCAAAAATAAACTTTTTCTCCTTGAACTTGGGGATGTCACTTATTTTGTCCTGATAATGAAAAAATAACTAAGATAGATTTGGGTACCAGAGAAGTGCATTCATTGCTATTATTCTAACTGGTCATGTGGATCAGGAGCTTTTGGAACTGACTTGCAGGAGGTTGGAAAGATTTGGAGATGTTGGGGAAGCAGCCTTAGAATGCTGTAAGCTGAACCTAATGGGAGATTCTTGTCAGACCTCAGATGACCAGAATCCTGATCAAAATGTAGTGGTAAAGACGAGGCTCAGGAGGTTTCAGTTAGGAACAAGGGCTGCATAGAAAAGCATAGAGTCATTACACTCCAGGCCATGTGTCATGCTTTAGTAGAAAATCCATCTGCATTTTGCTTCTGTCCAGAGGCTTTGCAGTAGCCTGAGACTAATTAATCTGGTGGAAGAAATTCCAAAGCAGTCTAATGAGTCTAATGTTGAGGCAGTGGCATGGCTACTCTTGGGGTTTTAGCCAGATCTATGTTGAAATCAAGAGGAAAGGGCCCCACAGAATGATTTAAAATTTTGAGTTTGAGCAGAAAGAAAGCTCCACTAAAGTTATGGGCTGCAGAGGTAGCAGAAGAACATATGGTTGCTGAAAAAAGAAACAGACTAATAGAAAAGATGGCCTGAGGGCATCAGGACTCTAATCTTTGCTACCTCAAAATTGCAAGGATGAAAGGGGATTTAGCTCAGTGGCACCGCGTCGGCCTTGCAAGCACGAAGTCCCGAGTTCGACTCCCAATACCAAAAAAAAAAGTTATTAAAGCCTAATCAAGGTTTCCCTATAAAGATTCACATGACTCCTAACTTACACCAATATTATGTATATTTCACAACAGGAAAAATGAAGCATTTCTTTGTATCATATGACTATTACTCTATATTATATGATTTTGTAGATCTAGGCTTCTGAGTGAATAAAATAGGCAAGCACAACACTGTAAGTGCTTCTCAAATGCACAACTAAAATTAAATGAGTTGTCAAATAAGATGCTCATTTTAAATTTTTTCCGCATTAAGGTTCAGTTTTAATGATGATTACTTCTCTTTATATATTCTTCTGTTAGTACAATACAATACTTAGGTTTTTAAAAAAGTATTGGATATTACCTACAGATGTTTAAAAGATCTTAATTACAGAGGAAAAAAAACTCTGGGTTGCCGACAGATGTCTTTTATTTTCTATTTCCTTGTTAGTCTTGTTACATAGCTGGCAATGATTTCTAGCTGCTGTATCAATTCAGAGGTCTACTGACAAAGGAGAAAATATTATTTCTATTTGAATCATTCTGCTTCACACCCATTTGTTCCAACTTTTATGCTCAATCTATGAATTCTGTCCATTTCCTTGTTTTGCTGTCAATACCAAATATCAAAGTTCTCAACGACTCAACTCAACATTATTTGCTCATTAGTCACTACTAATTATTTTAATTGTCTTTAATTTCATAGAAATAAAAAATCACAAATTTTAATTTCCTAAACTAATGTTTTATAATACGTATCTAAAAATTTGCATCATAAGGGTTATGTGCAATTAAAAATAGTAGACTATATTTTAAGCTCTTTAAAATGGTGGGGAAACTATTTTTAAAACATACCGACAACTAGAATAAATACTATAAACAAATGATAAAAGGAGAAATGCATTTTACATTCAATCTATGGATTCCCAATTATGTTAGTTATATTTTTTCCTGAAATGTTGCTAAACATGAGAAGTAATTAACATTTATAAACACTATGACATGTACAAACACTTGTTCTTATCTTGAAATTCTGCTAATTTATTTATGGCCCGTGATTTCTATAGGAAGTTAAATCTTTTTATTCCTTCTTTAAAATAAACTCACTGAACTTGTGTCAATGAAATCTGCTACTACATAAATTGTATAGCCACACTTTTTCTTTTGCTTCTCAATCTTCTTCCTAAATAAATATAGCCCCAGATAATAAAATTCAAACAGAACACAATGTCTCATTGTCATTCTCAAAAGAGCATTTAGTACTTTTTCCATGTATGATATAGTTTGATAAAGGAGCAGGGGACTGTAGCCTAAAAATGGTGATGAATAATTTAATTATCGAAAAATTTTCCTGCTATCTTCAGGGTTTGACGTCTCTCTTGCAGCATGTTTATTGTGTGTCTGTACCAGAGATTCACTGTAATAGACCCTCCATTGATGAGATAGAAGTGAAGGCTAAATCAAGGGCACTGGCTATAACTGTTGCTTATACCCTAGAGTACATTTATGTAAGTCATTGTGTGTACGCACATAACGGTTGCTCATGAGCCCAAGTGTGCAAGAGTATTCACACTAGTTATTAGAGTGAGTAGCTTGGAGGAATGCAGAAGTTTCCTTATTCCAAACTGAGGTAGTACTAGGAAATGAACAAGTTTTAATTTTTATCAGTAACAATTATAAGAATTGGGAAGCATTGTCTTTAATAACTATGACTCCAATTTGCATATGGCCATGTAAACTGTACCTGCAAATCTTTTTTTTGGTACCTGGGATCGAACTCAGGACCTTGCTCTTGCGAGGTAGACGGCAGAACCACTGAGCTAAGTCCCCGGCCCAGTACCTGCAAATCTTGATGCTGCTTCTTTTGCCTTAATAAATTGATTTTCATTTTCATTATAGAGAGAAAGTAAATTGCTATCTGAAATGAAACTATAGAAAAAAGGGGGGAAACAAAATTTATAAATTATAAATACATTTGAATTTCTTTGAAAAAAGAAGCCTGATAATGTGACACATAGTATTTTTTAAAAAGCAATGTACTTTTAAGAGAAATAATGTTATTTATTAGCTATTATTTTCAAAACCATAAGTTTGCAATTATGGGACTTGCAGTTACTTTATGAATTTCAATAATTTTAATTTTGAATTAAAATGAAAAATAAAGGAATTAAGTTCTCATTGTTGTCTTATGTACTTATATACATAGAAATCCTTACATGTCTCAAATGTTACTAGAATAAATTTAGAGCCCAGAATAGTGAAGTAAAATTATGACCCATTTCATTTCTAGAATTATATATGTATTTTCAAAAGCATTAATTCTCTATTATATACTGGAGATAGAATACTATAGTCAGTGCTGAAAAGGGCACATTGGTAAATTCCTATATTAGATACATTGCTTGTATAAATACATACATGATATATTCTGCAGTTTTGGGACATGCTTATTATTTAGGAAGTGTAGAGATATTTCCTGCTTGTACAATTTTCCATTGTTCTTTCCTTTCCAAAATAACATTATTTCTTTCTCCTCATAAGTAAAACTATCAAGAATCATACCACTTCCATTTTTTTTGCTCTTGAAGCAACTATATTTAATTTTAGTAATTTTAAAACTTAATTTTTTAGTTAAGAATTTCAAGTTGAAATACCACCAGTGCTGTTGCCATCTAAATGAAATTATTACAAATATTAGAAAATGAACACATTTTACAAATATTAAATTTTAAAAATGAAAATAATCTTGTATTTATGGGTGTATCATATTGAATTACATGGTGTCTTTCAAAACAGTTTTCTGCCATTATTTTAGACTTTTTATCTTTAAAATTCTGTCACCTAAATGAGTTATTAGATATTGTTTTAAGTACTGCAAATTCATAAAACAATCATTATTTATTTCCATTTTTGCATAAAGAAGTTCAAAATTAGAGGTTAAGCAACAAAATTAAGATTAAAGGAGTTGTTCTGTGGTACTGAGAAATGAACTCATGGCCTTCTCACTAAGCTATATTCCTCAACTTTTTTCCTTTTTTCTTTTGAGACAGGGTCTCACTAAGTTGTACAGTTGCCTAGGCTGGGATCTAGCTTGCTATCCTGTTATTTCACCCCTGTGCTACCACATCTGTCCATACTTCTATTTCATGTACATTTTGAGAAGAATGTGATTAAAACACTTGTATATCAATATTTTTGATGCAGTCGTGGAAGTAGACCAAATCTAGTGGCAATTTGGTATTTCTGTACCCAAGCTCTAAAACATATGTGAGAAGTGACCAGACATTACAGAGTAATTTTGAATTCAAAACCAATGTTTGGCAAAGAAAATAACACGTCATTAATTGTAAAAGCCAAAGTTTGTCTAAAATTATTTCAAATTATCAAAGTTTTTCAAAATGTTAAAGAAAATAATTGCAATGTAGTTATAATTTTATTTAAAAATTACTATGTACTTTTTTAGTTTAAAGATATTATTAATTCATTCAATAAATGTTTACTGACCAGCTTCTGTTTGTAATGTGATCTGGCTCACAAAGCACTCCACCTGTTCATTACCCACCAGGACATACAGCTATTTTCTAAATGGCCTAGAAAATAAAGTGTTTTATGCAAATACAGAAGAAGATATGGTTATTACTGATGTTTTTCTACATATAAAATGTGTCTAGAATAAAGCATACAAAGTAAAATCTATGATTGCATCTATAATTAGGCTATTATCCGTCTTCAGAACACTAAGTCTGAGTCAAACTTTTAGATATGTACAGTGCAACAGATGGTCCTTAACAATGTATTCTCTATTACAAGAAGCATTCTACATATTACAATATTTTGAATTATGTCCCAAGTGATCTTTAGGGAATGAACCTGATTTTATATTCATGTTAACCACATCTGCTTTCAACAAAAAAATTCAAAAATAGTTTTTTGCTTAAACTGAAATTTACAAAGCAAATATCAGAGGTGTAGTCTGACTCACTGTAAATTATAATACTTTCTAAGACTATGTTTATTTATCAGTTTGATAAAATACAACAAAATAACAATCTTGATGAAAATTTTTCATAATAATCACTTTCTATCGTGATATTTAATATGAAAAAGAAAATTGTTCATATTGAAGACCTTTTAACCCAGTAATCATAGAAAATGTTCCAGAATTTTCACATTCACAATCTTTCCTAAACATTTTGAAATATTTATTTTCTTAATGACTGAAATTAATATATGAATTCATTGAAGATTTACTTTCTTGAATGTTACTAAAAAGCATTTTACATTTAAATGGACATCTTCCATCAAAATCAGAAAAACATTAACAGATTTTTCTTAGTAAACAAACTACATTTCCATAGTATTATAGTTTAAAAATGCCTTTCCAGATATAATTGCAAAATAACACATCTTGAATGTAGAACTGGAAAAGAACAACAGTGTTGCAAATATGAAGTTACAAAACATTGCCATTTTAACAAACAATGAAAATGAAAGTTTCCCAATTGGACCTTAAATGTGTGCTACTGTGTGGTTAAAAATAAACATCTCATAAGTAGAAAATGTTGTCAACAAAAAAAATGATTTGGCCCAATCCATTTAGTCGAGTTTTCTGTCTCCTTAGAGTTTCCTGCTCTCTTAAGATTCCTTCCCGTGACCTTACCTCTATGAAAGACAAATGAGTGTGTCAAGAAGCCTTGCCAGTCACTTTTTGCACTCTCAATGAATATAAAAAAGAATGAATATAAAAAGAAAGAAAATAATGTTTATGTATTCTAAATGAACTCGATCTTTCAAACTTTCAATCTGCTCATAATGAATAATAAATATTGCATTTCTCTAGTACTAATACATTTGTCTTTTGCTGTATTTTCAAATAGAAAAAAAAGGATCAAGTTCAGTTAATACACTGTAACTCTACAATTAAGTATCCAGAAATTATCTAAAGCATGGAAATATGTCCTTGAACTGTAATTATCTAAAGTTCGTTCAGAAGTAGTTATAAGTAGTTTGTTAATCTCTAGGAAGTATTGTAGATTAGTTCTGGCAAATTTGCACAAGCTCACATCAGAATCGTGATCCTCCTGCCTCAGTGTCTCAAATTACTAATATTCCAGTTATGCAGCACCTAGGCTGCAAACGCTAACCTTTGATTCAGGCATTTAAATAATCTTTTGCATGATGTCAAGTTTAAGCTGAAGATTTTTGCAGGGACAGTTTCTATCATTTAATTATTTTAAGATGAGAGAGTCAAAATTTAACTGATTAAATACAGCTTATTTATTATTAAATGCTGGCTTCACAGAGACCTTTTTCTTGAAAATTTATCTCCACTGATTGCCTTTTTTCCACTGCTAGATCATGATTTTCCTGTTGTTTCTGGATCTGTCCTCCCTTTTCTGTTCCTCGCCAATCCTTTAAGCCCAAGTTCTTGTTTGTGCAGATAATTGAGTTGTGCCAACCTCATCTCTCCTAGTGAAACATGAGATTTTCAGCAGGTATCCTTCTGTAGGAAATCATCATGTTAACTGCTTTATGTTATAAATAACTACAGTGATTATTATCACTTTTATTATTACATATAATTTTGATTTTTACTCAGAAATATTCAACAGATATTGAATAGAAGATTAAATCTTCTAATAATAGAATAATAGAAATCATTCTTTGGAAATATTTCTTGTAATTTTTATTGCCCCAGAAGAAGTAGATGGCACTAATACCAATGGCTTCTGAGTTGTGCAGAATACTGAATAGTACTGGAAAATATGAGACTCTGGGTATTATTACAGGAACAACAATATGTGATATTTATAATTATATAAGGAATGTTTCAGCTGAGTTGTTTGTTGTAATGATTTTCCTAAGAAGAGCTACAAATGTTTTATCCTTTAAACTTATAAACATATGTAATTGTTCCTCAGGCAGACAATTCATTGGTAAAATTTTAATTGGCTGTATTAATAATATGGTTGTTCTACTCAGTA
This sequence comes from Heterocephalus glaber, assembly GCF_053883595.1. Classification (NCBI taxonomy): domain Eukaryota; kingdom Metazoa; phylum Chordata; class Mammalia; order Rodentia; family Bathyergidae; genus Heterocephalus; species Heterocephalus glaber. The sequence continues at coordinate 25,720,127 of NW_028258372.1, forward strand.
GAGAAAAGTCCTTGTCAATGGGTAAGATAAAGTAACACCAGTTGTACACCTGAATGGAAAGATGAAACGTGGCTGTCAATATAGGTGAAGATTCATTTCATCTCCTGCTGCTCACCTCATCCTGTGTGATCTGGCTCCTAACAGGGATTGGGGGCCCTGATCAAGAGCACAGAACAAAAATATCACCTAAGTGCAAATATTTCTTCTTCATTATACTTCATTTTCATTCTTGTTTTCTACTTGAACCTTCTTAGCTTTTAAATGCTGTTTTAAAATCAGTTTTTTAATATCCATCTACATATATCTCTACCTTTTGATGTAAGGGGTTTATGGTAGGTAAGATACTTGTTAGAAATATGATGTATAAGCACAGTTAATTATAGTCCTTTAAGAATGAGATGAGAGACTGGATGCAATGAACTGCTAAGTATATTTTGCATTAATTATATCATATAATCTTTGTAATAAAACTAAAACATATTATTTTAAACAAAGTCATGATATCTCATAAAAGTTACTTTTGTGGCATACACCAAATATGCCATTAAATTCTCTCTGCTCTTGCAGAAGATATAAGATGGAAAGAGTTCCGCTGTTCATAGATCAGCAGAGTTAATAGTAAAATGACCATGTTATCAAAAGCAATGAACAGAGTCAATGGAATCCCTATTAAAATACGTATGGCATTCTTCTTAGGATGAAAAAAATCCTAACATTTGCATGGAAAAACAAAAAGTGACTAACATTGAAAGCAATCTTTATCAAAAAGAGTAATGCTGGAGGTATCACAATACCTGATTTCAAAATATACTGCAGAGCCAAAGAAACAAAAACAACATGGTACTGGTTTAATACCAGGTGTGTACACTAATTGAAACAGAATAGAGAACAGCAAAATAAACTCACATAGCTACTGCCATTTGATTATTAATGAAGACCAAAAATGTCCATAAAAGAAAAGTCTCTTTAGGAAAACAGATTATTCATATGCAGATGATTGAAACTAGATACCTCTTTCTCACTTGTACAAAAACCAACTCAAATGACTCAAAGATCTAAATATTAAATTTTAAACTTTGAAACTACTTGATGAAAACATAGGGGAAATAATTCAAGATAGAGACACATGCAAAGAGTTCCTGCATGGAAATCTAGCAGGTTAGGAAATAATAGCAAGAAATGGCAAATGAGATTACATCAAGTTAAAAAGCTTCTGTACATGCAAAGGAAACAACTGAATAAAGAGAAAGCTCACTGGATGAGAAAAAATCTTCACTAGTTACTTTTGAAACACAACATTAATATTCAGAATATATAAAAGACACAAACAACTTCAAAAGAATAAATAATGTATCAAAAATGGGCAAAGATGCTGAAAAGTCATTTCTCAAAGGATGTATAAATGGCTTATAAATATATGGAAAAAGTACTCAACAAGTTTAGCCCCGAGAAAAATGCAAATTGAAACTATATTGAAGTTCTACCTCATACCATTCAGAATGGTTATCATCAACAATACAAAAAAAAAAAATGTTGAAGAAGGTAACTTTCTATTCCTAAGGGTAATGCAAATTATTTCAGCCCCTATGGAAATCAGTATGGAGGTTTGTCAAAAACCAGAATAGAACTATTATATATTCAGCTATACCAGTTGGTGGTATATATACAAAGGAATTAAAGTCATACTATAGAGATACCTGCATTTGTGTGTTTATTGTAGTACAATTCACAATGACCAAGATATGGAATCATCTAGTTGCCTACCAAGGGTGAATGGATAAAGAAAATGCAGTATATATATACACAATGGGGTATTACTCAGCCATAAAGAAGGAAAAAATTATGTGATTTGTGCAAAAAGAGATGAAACTAGAGATCATGTTAAAAAAAATAAGCCAGAAACAGACAGACATATATCATAAGTTTTCCTAATGTGTGTAATCCAGGCAGAAACGACACAAAAGTAAAAGGCAAAATATTAAGAGGAAGAGGATCAGAGGAGTTTCTGGGAAGAGAAGGTGATGGGGGAATGGGGATAATTATGTTGTATAAATGAAAGAAAATGTCACAGTAAAGCTTAACATTTTGTATAATTAATATGCATGTATAAAAAAGGAGGAAAACATATCTTTCCTGTTTTTTTTTTTTTAACATATATCTAGATCTACAGCACTTTATCATCACCAGCTTGGTCAAAGTGATCACTGTTGCTGACCTGGAACATTATAGTGTTCTACTCCTTCCAGACTGCCCCAGAGAGACTATGATCAACAGAGCAGAACACTGAAAGGTAAATTCAGACAAGTCAAAGTGCAGTTCAAAATTCTGAAATGTCTTCCCATGTTAGCTGGAAGAAAATATGAACAAGTTATTATCATTTACTAGGAATGATATGACTTTTATCTCCATTTCTTTTGTCTTTGCTTTCTACAACTTTGTACCTAGATCATTCTGTCAACTCATTGGTGTTTTGGTCTTTCTCAAATGAGCTACTTATATGTTGTTTGTGCAAAGATAGAACTTTTACAAAAAGGAAAGTACCAAGAGATGGAGGGAAGGAGGAGGGAAAGGGGAAAAGGATACAGAACAATTAGAATGTGTTATATACAGATATTGATTCTCTACAATGAAGACAACCATTATGCACTGCAAACATGTATTAATGAAACATTTTTGCTCAAAAAATTATACTCTCAAAAGATTTTTCACTACTACTAATTTATGTACCCAGGACTTAATTCTTCACCATATCTCTTCAAAGGAATTTATTTCAAAGTTTTAAAAAATCTAATCTTAATTATAAAAAGGAGGAAAATAGATGAAAGGATTTTCTTTCACCATGGAAGTGTTTCTCATATTTCCATAAAGTTTAATACCTCCTTTCTTCAAGGATTTGATTCATGGTTATCTGGGAAACATTTCACTTTTTCTCTTCAACAAAATAGAAACCCGTTTTCTAGATTTCAATGATTTCTTTACCTTTTTCTTCCAGTAACTTTTATTATCAGTAGTAAACGATAAGTGATTTTCTATTTATTTGTTGTATGCCCTTCTGAGTAGAATGTAAACTCCAAAGGGGATGAAGATACCATTCACTAGTATGTTCTAAGAGCCTAGCACAGAGTATATTTGTAGTAGGTAAACAATAAGTAAGTTTTAAATTAATCCATGTTTCACTCCTCACCAGATGTTCAGTCTAAAATAGCAAAAGTAACACTAATAAATAATACTTTCAATACTATTAATATTGTGAAAATAGTATTTCAGAAATGATTTTATTTTACAAATATAGCCAATGTTATATAAAAGCAGGTGTTCGTGGGATTCTGGGAAATTTTTCTCAGTCTTTAAATGAGAGAGAACTCAGGAGAGACTACTTCTTTTTGCTTTCATTCTGTCTTTTTGAAGAGCAGTATCTGAAAAAGTCATCATCTTATAGGTCTTAACCTCCCATGAACATTGTGCATCTCACACAGGAGTGATGGAAAGAAATGGAAAGAAATTTGATGTCACTTTTGAGATTATAAATCAATCATTTTTAGGATACTTGATTTAAGAGGTCTTATTACATGAGATAAAATGTTTTTTTGATTGACTTTGAATTATAGCACTCCAATTTGTGACCAATATATTGCTCTCCTATCATCAAAAGTGGAGTCTATTTCTCCACCCCATGCGTCAGTTTCCATGTGATTAGCTTTAGCCAATTCCATATCACAGGTGTGACAAAAGCAAAACTCTGGGGAATCAGGGCTTTCTTAATACCACATTTGTACATCTATAGCCAATATGGGAGCGAATACAAGCTACTCTACTTGATGATGACAGCCAATGATAAAAAATACAATCTTTACCGTTGAATCAGCTGGCAGTCAACAACCACATATGAAAGCCTTCCACTGCTAGCTGACTATTTATGCATGAAGCAGCCCCCATCACCAGCACATGCACTGCCTAGCTGACAAACCCAAATTGCTTTTCCACAGAATTGTGAGCTAACCAAGTGTGTATTACACTATCCACACCAAATCTAAATGATACAGGATCTTGACTGTGTCAAAGTAGGATTTACTTCTTGTCTTACATAACCGTCCTTTCCATCCTGTAAATTATAATGATAATCCTGGTATCAGCAGTTTTATATTCCAAAGTTACATACTTACCTAAAGGTAACATTAAATTGGATTGAATGAGCATAATAAAAAATACTAAAGTGAGTATGTTCTTGCTGGTTATGTGCAGAAGACAGACTAGGCTGCATTTCCATACTGAGAGAATTCCACTTGGTAAATGTCACAAAGACAGTATGAATAAAGTTTAGAAACAATGCTATAGTTATATTCCTCACTTTATTTCTTTTTCATGGTGCTGGGGACTAAATCCAGGGCTTTGCACTGAACAATATCTCCAGACCCCTTAATTTCTATTGCTAAAACATGTTTATGTGTTAAAAAAAATACCTTCATTTAATGCATTATACCCAACTGGACTTGAACTATCACTGCTTTTCAGATTTCCTTGTACACAAATCCTTGTTTTTATAGATGAGATGACATCCTGTAAAGAAAACTGCCTATGTGCATAAACACTTTGTCCTTTGATAAACTTGCTGACCTGTAACAAAATTACAAAAGTCAATGTTAAACATATGGAATAATTCATGAGCTTTTCAGCACATTGATCTTGTGGTTTTTTTCCCCCAGAGAGGCTGACATGCTCACTGATGAAGGCAGGCCACAAATCTGCCCGTACTACGTGGGCACTGCCCTAGCCCTCCTCTCTGGCTTGCTGCAGATTCACTGATATTCCAACGTGATTAAATATCTTTTACTTAGTTTCGTAACTGCTTTGCCCAGCTAAATTCTCAATTCTTAAGGTGTTATCTTACTTGCAGGGTAATTATTCCTTCCCATCTCAGAATAAGTCAAATAGAATATTCAGCTTGGGTCAGAATCTGTCAGTTGCCAAACTCTTTAGACCTATTAGATTTGGAATCTACATAATTAAACGTTGAATTAAATATTACACATTCTATAATTTCTAACAGTGGAGAGTGTCATACCAATATATCTCTAAATGCAATGATAAATATTTGAATAAAATAGGAAATGATGTAAATTACAATAGCAAGTTATATATACATTATATGTATGTCAGAATATTAGGGAATAATTTTGTTTTTAATTTCTTAATATCTTTATTCCTTCTTTAGACATTTCCAATAGTACATATTTTTATAAATTTAGAAATTCTTTAAAATTATCTTTAAAAGCTCATCTTTATAGCTTCTTTAATAAATGGTGCTGGAGAAACTGGGTTTCAACTTGCCAAAGATTAAAACTAGAACTATATTTTTCACCAAGCACTAAACTAAAATCAAAATGAATTAAGATCTAAATATTAAAATAGAAGCACTGAATCGGTTGGAACAGAGGTTAGGTAGAAAGAACTCTTAAAGATATTGGTGTAGAAAAAGATTTTATGAGCAAAATCTCAGTTGCCCATGAACCAGCACAATCAACAAGTGGGATCTGTTCTTATTAACAAGCTTCTGCACAGCAAGAGAAACAACCAGCAGTGTAAAGAGACAACTCACAATGTGGGAAAAAATCTACACTTGCTGTTTCTCAGACAAAGGTCTACTATCTCAAATCTATAAAGAACTTTAAAAAAATCAGACCTCCCAAATTTAAAGACCCAATATGAAAATGGGCATCTGAAATGAACAGACATTTCTCACACAAAGAAGTAGAAATAGCAAATAAACTTATGAAAAAATTGTTCAACATTACCGGTCATTTGAGAGATGGAAATGAAAACAATGCTGAGATTTCACCTCACTCCAGAGAGAATGGCAGCTATCATGAAATCAACCAATAGCAAATGCTGGCAGGGCTGTGGGAAAAGAGGAACCCTGCTCCACTGTGGGTGGGAGTGTAGACTGGTGCAAGCACTGTGGAAATCAGTATGGAGATACCTCAAAGAACTAGGACTTGAAGTCCCATTTGACCCCACTATTCCACTGCTGGGGATCTTCCCCAAAGATTTAAAAGAAATCATACCACAGTGATATATGTGCACCCATGTTCATAGCAGCATAATTTGTAATAGCTAAAATTTGGAAGCAACCCAAATGCCCATCAACTGGAGACTGGATAAAGAAAATGTGTTTTTTTTATAAAATGGAGTACTACTCAGCCATAAAAAATGAGAAATTAGAGACATTTATAGCTAAGTGGATGCACATTGAGGCGATACTCTTAAGTGAAATAAATAGGACACACATGAATAAATTCTGAATAGTTTCTCTGGTGTGAGAAACTGAAAGTGTAAATAAGGACTAAATGTATAATAGGTAATATGAAATAGGAAGAAAAGGGTCAAAGAGAAAGGGGAAGTGGGAGGGGTAGGAGAAAGGAAAGCAGGGAATGGAATTAATATGAGAAAATGAAAAAATGGAAACAAAGTCTTTGTAAATAGGGATGGATGGAGGGGTTGAAGGGAGGCCAGGGAAAGGGGGAAAAATAAGAACCAAGAGAGATTATTTAAAGGTACAAATTTCCAATGATGAATGCCATTGTATTGTATACCTAAAATGTACCAATAAAATAATTTATTTTTTAAAAAGCTCATCTTTAAATTATGACAAAATAGTTTGTGGTCAGATCACCCTGAATGTGCCTGATCTCATCTGATCTCGGGAGCTAAGCAGGGTTGGGCCTTGTTAGTACTTGGATGGAAGAAAATAAATTTAAATTGATTTCTTAAACTTAGGGCAGCTTATATACATTAAAACATAGCTCTCAAATATATATTATCATGCATAAAGTTACATTATTTTAAAATGTGAATATGGTAAAACTAAAATAGAAAATGATTAGTATATTGTACAATAATACAATTAAGTCAAAGTTGAAATAAGATATTGGAAATTCAAATTCCTCTCAAATGACAGGGCAAATTTACAGATACTAATGGCATTAGTTGGTACGTTCTCACATGTAGGGACAGTCATGTTATCAATCAGGCCTGGTGTGAAGGCTGAAGAGTGACTGTGCTGCAAAGAAAACAACAAATCCTGCTTTGGATAGTATTCTTGCTGGAAAATAAGAGCAAATGCAAGGAACCAAGCTTTTCTTTTTTTTTTTTCTCCTATGAAAGTATTCTGACCTGAAAAACTAATTTTGTAGGAATAGTTACTTTGTTGTCTAGAAAAGCATAGATGATTAAAAAGAACTAAGTAAGCACATACAAATATATATAGCCCACAGGCATCTCTGAAATTGATCATTACTTTCAATGTTGGTTAAAACATTGTAAAATATATAAAACAAGAAATGGAATAAGGAGATCATATGAAAAGAGAACTAGAAGACCTATTAAGTAATAAGGAAATGATGATACCCAACATTTCTATAATCAGATAAGAATTTGAATTGCCTGTATTTTAAAACATAAATGGAAAAAATTCTGAAATAAAGAAAGTCAAAATTTGTCAAATGAAAGACCTTGTTCTAGTTTTTCTTATAAAGGAAAGAATAGGCAAAGAAATTGTAAAATTTAAAATATTTTCAAGAATGTATAAAAATGTATGTTTAAATAAAATTACATGGAGTATCCTGACAAATAAATCAAGGTATCAAACAATATCACACAATATGACATAAAAAGATACCAGGAAAAAAATAAAAATTCTGTATGCTTGTCAGGACATTTCTGTTCTAAAACCTCATTCATCACAGACAATGACATTTACAAATGCAAGTTATACAAGAATATGGCTCAACTCTGTGTGCTATTAACCAAGTCTATTCAACAGCATTCTTCTCTAAGAATATCACTTTAATTCATTGAGTTAATTCCCCACATCCTTTTCTCCCTTTTGCTTTTTTCCAATCCCTCTACCAAAATATAGGTATCATTGGATTTCATAATGTGAGCCTGTTTTTTTCTTTTCTTTTCATTTTTTTTTAGTCCAAATAAGATACATTAGTATAAATTTTAAAAATTGTTCTTTGGAGTGTTGTAATTTATATAAAGTAAAATACACCGCTCTTAAGTGTGCACTTAAGTGATGACTTTTATGTGTGTACACACGTGTGTCTTCTACTCAGATAAAATTACAGAATCGTTCTTAACCCCAGAATTTTTTTCCTTTTTTCATTGAATATTCCATGTAAACACTACTGTAACATCCATGTTCATCAGGTCCAGATATGGGAATAGGCAGTCTGTACAGTCACAGAAGATCCCCTGCTTTGAACTGTTTTGCACTGGGTTTAATGCTTTCCTATCATTATTCACTTGAAGTTGCTACTTTTGAAAGATTCCACTTTTTGCACTTGGCCAAAGAATTCATGCATCTAATATCAGGTTTATGTTAGTTTTGCTTGAACTTCTTAAAATGGAAACACACAGAATGTAATTATGGAGTCTGGTTTCCACTGACCAATATGTTGCCCCTGAGATTCAGACATGCTGTTGCATGTGCCGAGATTTGCACTGTTGTATCAACAAATGATTTTTCAATTCATTCATTTTGAAAGGTGTGATAATTATACCTTATTTGATCCTTTCTTCAAACCGGACTCTTAATTAGTTGCTGAAATCCTCAATAATCCCCTTTATAGTGTAGGCATCTATACAAATTACTAGTTCCAAACCTTCATGTCTCTGGATTTGTGTACTCCTTAAATTTGTTCCTATTTTGCTCAAAAAAAAGGAGTATTTTCTGAGTTCCTGCTTTATTTACTAACTTGTCGAAGTAGCTGATACAAATCAACACATTATAGATATTATTCAGTTTCTAGTATGTTAGTAATTCATAAATGTCAACATGTTTATTCTTATTAATTTTACAATGTAATTTCCCATATTATTATAAATGATATTTTTACCAAATATTTTGGCAGGTAAAATAACTTTGCCAGGGAAAACAAATTTCTTCATTCCTGTAATTCCCTCTGCATATGTCCATGTGACACCAAAATAAATTCTACTTGTTTTGTGTGATGACCACATCCAATTTATGAGTTTTAACTTCTGTGTAATTCAGAATGAGTCCTAGGCCACATTTGGATTTTTTTGGTGTCTTTTCTTCATAGATTACAATTATATTTTATAACTTCATAGATATAAAATATGAATATATGCAAGTGTGAATATATTCGTAGTTTGATTTTACACAAATGAAGATATTTCTCAGGGTCCTCAAAGTGCCCTGAGCCTTAGACACTGTGCCTACTGCACTGGACTGATGAGTCAGTCTTCACTAGTTTGCAAGGCAGAAACAATCCCTCAGATTATAGGAGTTTAAACCAGAAAAGATACTTCTTTAATGAAGAACAAAGAAAAACATTCCCAGATAGTCATAGTCACACACACACACACACACACACACACACACACACACACAAAGCTTTGAATTAAACTTGTACAACCACTCTGCGAGGTGAGATGGGGCTGAAGTGGTAGCGCCCTCACAGGCTCAGGCACTGTGCTGCGCCACGAAGGACGCTGCTCCTCACTGTAGCACGAAGAGGAGGATGAAGACATTCATGCTCATTCCATCTCCCTGCGTGCAGGAAGCGGGCTGAGGACTCCACTACCACGAACCGTTTCTTCTCAGGATTCCTGTTATTTGTGTCTGCGAGAGGGAGTCTCAAGGGAGGTCATTCTCATTTTGCCAAGTTACCCTTGAGACATGTATTCTGTACATCAAAACCAATTTAAATATCTTGACATTTGCACAAAGTTTCATGCTTAATTTGAGGCTAGAAATAAGCAGAATGTCAGACCTTATAACATCATTGTCAACTTATTTTAGAATTAAAAATGCTCCTTCACTTCCAAAAAATTAAAGATTAATAAATGAAGTTTTAGTCATTGATGATTATTTTACTCACAAGCATACTTTCTATATTCTTACCGTTTCTTGCTTCGTTTTTCATGTGCAGTTTCGGTTTTTCATATTTTTATTCTTATCTAAATGAATTATGTGTTTTGCTAAGTTTTTCCCCAGGTTTTTATCCAAAATAAATTGATTTATAGACAATATATTTTGGTGAAACATAAGATACATATCAATAGTTATTATTTGCTTTCCTTATCTGTAGTGAACACTATTCTAACTTCTATAAGAAATTTTTTAGCATCTACAAACAAATGAGGAAATGAGGTATCAGTCTTTCTGTGGCTGGATTTTTTCAATAAAAAAATCAGTATACTCAAGTTCTAGTCATAATGTCACAAATAGAATTTTACTTTTTATGGCTAAATAATAATTCATTTTATATAAACATTTTATCTACTCATTTTCATCACTGGATACCTTGCATATTTTAAGATTTATTTTAGTAATTATTGGTAGAGATTATAGCTTTAAAAGTCAAACATGGAAATATCATTTGTTATAACTTAATGTAAGAAGCCAGTCTGAAAAGCTTAAGATTATTTTATAGATTTCAAAGTGATAATGTGGAATGATTAACAAATAGATAATTAGAAAATTAAAAATATATATACTAGGGGTGTGAGATCATATCATAAACTGTTGAATATTAAATTCAATGAATATTATTGTTCTTGCTTAAGTATAGAAGTAATATAAAGAAAATCTTAACTTTCAGATTATTTCATATGCAGGCTACTTTAAAAGGAAAGCTTAGAAGTGCTTAGAAAGTTCTTAAACCATTTAATATTTATTGTTTCTTGGGTCAGAAACCATTCTGTTTCAGTGGAAACAGAATGTCTCTCTTGAAGTATTTATTGCATTCCATATTTAATTTTTCTTAAAAATGTTAACACAATGTGTGTACATATTTATGAGGTACATGTGCATATCTGTGTAGTTTTACACATATATTTTGAATAGAGTTAGCCTATTCCATAGACAATGTAAGGGAAGAATAAATAAGACAGCAATTTATTGTAGGCAGCCATGAAGATTAATACAAAATAAATATGTTGATCTTTGAAGATGTAGAAGCACATACATCATTCATTTGAGAGACTTTTATCTTTTTATATGAAGCTTGAGTTTGTTATTGAATTTTACCTAATCCTGACATTTCAAAAAGAAAATGATTAACAATCAGAAGAAAATTGTGACCTAGACATGCAGACAGAGATAGCAGTGGGAATGCTAAAAGAGAATAAACAGGGACTCTCAAGATACCCCCATGCAATTTTAACTAAAATTTAAAATAATTGAAAATGAATTTCACAGATGTTCAAAGAATTTTCTTCCCTTGAGATTGATTTATATGCTTCCTAATTTAATCACATTAAATGTTGAAGTATTTAATATATAAAGAGCAACCCAGCAAGACTTTAAAGTTCTTTCTCTTAAACTTCCTGAAAATAACTGCAAGAATGAAATTAGAGCTAACAAACTTCAGCTGCTAAGTCTGAAGCCAAATGTTAGTATATGTTCAGTCAAAGTAGCTACAGCATGTCAGTACTAGGGGGATGATTGAGTTATTTTTAAACTAGCTAAATGTTACATTAATATACATATACTACATTTACAGCTAAGACAAATTTTATATTAAATATGTGTATAAGACAAAACACTTATATTTGATCTATTACTCCAAAACTTTTTAGAATTCACACAATTACTTTTTTCCTCTCCTTAGTAAAATATACAGAATTCAAGTCTCATCTTCACATGCCATTAACATTAATTTAATTTCATGTATAAAATATATATCTCAAATTTGAACTTAACATGATGACAATATAGTTGCACATATTATATTTCTTAAACATAGGTTCCTAAAAATCTTAAGCATCAAGATTTCAAATTTTATGCATTTTCTTTATATTAATTCCATAAAAACAAGAAAAGGACAATTTAAATTTTGAAATAATTAATATGCAATTGCTGAAGTCTTTAAATATTTCTAATAGTTCATATTTATGTCATTTTATTTTACATCAGCCATAAATGAAATACAACTTAACGACAATGGAAATGAAATACAGTCACACAGAAAATACTCAAATTAAGTTATAGTGTAAAATTTTCTGAATAAAATGAAATATCATAATGTCATTCTAATTACTAAAATATAAGCTGGGTGAAATTAGAAACAGTGAGAATATACATCAAAATATAGGTAAAATGTATTATTAAAATTAATGAAAGCATTTTTGTGGCAAAAAGTATTGTGTAAAAATGTAAATGAAAAAGGAAATAAGATAGTTCAGTAAAATACAGATCTGATTTTAGCTTATTTAAACAATTATCATTGCAAGCTGGCCACTTTACTATTTTTCTTTATTTACATATGTATATTTAGTTATGAAATGTGCAATTCACTGAACTTTTTTAATATTGCTTTGGTTCTATAATGAGCATATACTGATTGAATGCTGCAATAAGCATAGAAATGCAATAGAGAATAATAGGAGACAAGTAAAGATACTCACTCTGAATTGTATACTTTAATATGGTAAAAAAAAGTAGACAAGAGAAAATTAGTATGAATGAAATAATTCTTTGTGTTCATTTCTATTGTTTGTAACTTAATATCTTTTAGAAAGAGGAGAAAAAATAAGACTTCAACAAGACAAAAATAATATATATAAAACTGAATGTATAAACTATGCACTATATTGTTTGTTATATTAGTATTTTTAAGTTTTGTAAGAAACTGCGACCAACGCACATTTTTATCTCACCAATTCTTTGAGTTAGGAGTCCAAGCATAGCCTATGTGGTCCTTCTGCTCAAGGTCTCAGATGGCTAAAATCGAGTTCTTGACTACTGTGTTCTTATCTTGAGCTTGAGGCTCTCTTCTCAACTCATTAAATTTGTTGGCAGAATTCATTTCCCATTGGTGGTAAGAATGAGCTTTCAGCTCCCGTACAGCGCCCCTCCGTAGTAGTTCACTAGGTAACTGTTTGGTTTCTCAAAGTAGCTGAGAGAATATCTTTACAGTTTCAAGACTCCACCTTCAGAGAATGCTTGAACCCCACTGGAATAAGCTCTTATTTTATTGACTCAAAATAAACTGATCATGGATCTTAATTACTTCTCCAAAATCCCTATAGCTTGATGAGGAGCAAGTTACATCTTCCTATATTGAAGAAAATTAGTCAAATTTTGAAAATTGAGACAAGATAAATCAGAAAACAGTCAAGTAATTTCTTAAAGGTACCAATAAAAATTTATAGTATATGTACATGTAAAAGTATATGCAATATTGACAGCATTCTTATACTAAAGGAAAAGAAAGTTTTATTTAAAGCAAATTTTAGCTGGGTCTCTTACAGCTCATTTCTGACAAACTTTCAAGCTTATCTTGTTTTCAAATATTTTGTACTTCATAAGTAAAATAATATTACAAAAGCAGTTCTTTAAGTGGGTGTTGTAATGCCAGAGACTGCTGTGTTCTCCCTCAGTTTAACAAATGGTGAGGGGGGAGGCCTGCTGTATCTATGTGTTTAATCTGTGAAAATCTCCTAGCTATCAATTCTTTTCTCTTTAGTGATGTTTCCTTCACTTCATATCCTCATTTTCACTTTAAAAGTTTTAGTGTTATTTATTGAAGAATTGAGCGTTAGTCAAATTAAAGAACTAATTTCACCGTGTCATAATTTACTTAACCCTTATGCTTACAAATAATTTTATGATTTTTATTATTTAATCAATAAATGAAAGATGCCAGTTTCCTTTCCAAAAGATTATGCTATTCCATATCCTTAACAATTACAGAGGAAAGAAGGCCACCGTTGAGTAGCTCAAATCACTTTCTCCCTTCTCTATCTATGACTTTTCATCTGTTTTAATGTACTGACATAGCAACCTCCTACTCTACCAATTAACCAGTCATTATCCAATTATCTCTTCTGGCTGAGCACTCTACTTCTCTAGAATAATGTTTCCCTTGTCATTTCTGTAACAGTACTATTTCTGCCCTTTAGAAGTGAGTTCTAGTATTCTGAATAGTGTTCAAATTATTCAACTGATTTATAGCAAGAATTTTTTCAATTTTCCTAGACTTTTGATATTGAAATAGGTATGCTGTAATTTTTACTGACATTTCAGAATTATCAGTCTCAATTAGAATTTTACAAACTGTACGAAGGTCTCTTTTGAAAGCAGAATTATAAAAATACTCCAAGATAACAAATATGTGATGAAACATTTCATCATTTCTTACAAATGACTCATGGAATAAATACTCTGAGCAAGTAATATTATGATCCTAAGCATTCAGATAAATGAAACAAATTTATTCCCATGTAAGAGGCTTTATAAAAGTCAGTATAAGGCAAAGTGGAGTACTTGATACTAAATTTGCTCTCCCATTGTACAGAATTATGAGATAGAAAAACTTTTCAAACAATGTACAACAGATAGCAAAAGATTGTGGCCCTTGTAAAAATAAAATATCAATAATTTACCACTAAATATTTCCAGCTTTATATCTGTGACCATTTCCCAATGTATCCATAACTTAAAACTAGAGCTCCAAGAGAATGCTCTTTTACACAAAGCTGAGAAACAGAGTTAGAATTTGGGGTGGTTTCAGTAGCTGGAATCTGTGAAGTGGGGCCTCAGAGAAATTGGAGCTATGCAGAAGCGAGCTCCATAGGCCTGGTGAGAACCCTGCTAGTGCACCATGTCTGGGATACATATCTACAAGATGAGACTATTCAAGTCTTACCAGATATTAGTGTCTAAAAAGATATGGAGTATTGCAGCAGTGCTGGTCATAAAGGAAGGTAGAAAAAGCAATTCTGGAGAACCTCAAGACCCACCATTGACTGATCTTACTGAGAAATTCCTCAGGGAATGCAGAAGATAGAATTTTAGTATTGCTAGTGTTGTGAGACCAGGGATGACTGTAGCCTTCCCTTTGGTTTATATACTGTCAAAGAGGAATATTAAGATTGAGCCAACTCAGGGGGCTCTACCAGTAACTGAAATTTCAGGTAAAATGAAAAGTTCAGGAAAAAAGTTACAGAATACTATTTTTCTATGGGAAATTACAGTGTCCAATATTTATTTTAAACTAGGTATTATCAAAAAATGTCAAGTTAATTTAGTGGGTGAAGAACTGTCTTTCCTACAAATAATACCGAGACAACTTAATAGACATTTAAAAGAAGATGAAATGCACTTCTACATCACATCAAATAGAAAAATTAACTCAAAATTGAGTGAAAACCTAATAAGAAGTAAAGGTACATACTCAAGGGAAAATATAGGTGTACAATATGTGTGTGTGAAATGTTAGAAAATTAGGTAGTTTTTTGGATGCCAGGAAATCAAATTTCTTTTAACGTTTAAAATTACTAATAAAGAATGACATTCTGAGAACCAAGACATTTATAAAATGCTCAGTTTGGGGGGGGGGGAAACTGAGAAACAATAAAGGGCTTTCTATAGTCTTGATATTTTTTGAGAGCCTGTTTACCTACTTTTCCTGTTATTTCTAATTTTCACCAGTCAGCTACATTTAAATGAGGTTCTATTTCTTTATTTATTTATTTATGGTACCTGGGATCAGACTCAGGACCTTGCCCTTGCAGGGCAGGTGGAGGAAACTTAAATGAGTTTTTTAATGAAAATTAGAAGTCTGACAATTTTGTCTTTATGAAATATGAAATCTGAGAATCAAAATCTTTACATAACTATTACATACATATTCTATTTTGTTTATATTTTGATCTATAGAAAGCAACATAAATATACATAATATTAACTTACACATTTCCATTATCTTTTCCTCAGTGGGAAATTTGATAAATATTTTTATAGTCAGTTTTAGAATTATCTGATCATTTTTATTATGTTAACATTTTTTCCTGCAATTGACAGAAGGAAATGAAATTATTCTGATTTTTTACAAATGTTTAAATTTAGTTTGCTAACTTGAAAACAAAGAGGTAAATAAATTACTTGTATTTCAATAAAATGTTTTCATCTTTCTAGATTTTAATGATGACTTGTAGTTTAAAGACACACGATTTAAGAGTAGAAACAATACATTTGACTGAAAAATAAATGAATGGTGGAAGCCATACATATTATAAAATCAAATTTTACGGGCCTAGTTTACTTACACTTCTACTCACTAATATGAAGTTTTAATTATTAATCTATAGGGAACTGTTTTTAATCATATATCCAATAATTTATACAACACATTTTTTGAATCTATGTTTATGTCAGGAAATAAAATAGAAAAATAAACTAAATCACAATCCTAGTCCTAAAGATTTTCACAAGAAAAAATTGCAATTAAATAGAATCAATACTCTAGCAGGATTGGATGATATTGGCCCATAATACACATGGTTTCCTAACTTTATAGATTAATGGTCATAATAATTTGAAGAATTTATAGTCTGAATGATTGAGAGATATAGAGATGGCATTAGCTTATTTATTTGAATTTGTCAAAATAAATTTAGAAACATCTGTTGCTACATAATTACATAGAAAATACACTTCTGGAGGGACATCACTTTGAATGTACATCAACATGAGCTGCAATGAAAAATAATATACCCAACAGTCTATCGTGTACTTTAATAAATAAGACCATTTTTCCTTACTCCAACTATGAGATATACTCTTTATAGTGTTATATGCTGTGTTTAAATCTATTAATTAGATGTTAAACACAATAAAAGTAGAAAACATACTTAAATATTCTATATTAGGAAGCAATATCTTTTAAAGGATTTATGTTAATAAGCTTTCAATTAATACAACATACTTGAAGTAACCAACTCATAAATAGGAACATTTATTTCAGCTCACAAACTGAGAGGTTTCATTCCTTCACCTCTTGGCCCTTTTCCTTTTGAGCTTATGGTGAGGCAACACATCGTGGTGAGCAGCATGTGGCAGAGCAAAGCCATTTACCTCATGAGGCCAGGATGTGACAGAAGAGGAAGTAAGGATTGCGATCCCACTGTGCCCTCCGAGCGTTTACACCCAGGGAATGGAAGCATCCTACTGGGTTCCATCTCTTAAAGTTTGCACCACCTTTCAAATGTGTCTGTTGGGGAAAAAAACCCTTTAACACATGGGAGCTCGGGAAATTTTCCAGATCCAAACTGTAATAGGGCTGGATAGAGTCATTTTTGGCTCTGTGTGCAGCATAGTCTTGAAGCAGGCATGGGGTATCTGAATGTGCGTGTGTGGCTGAATTATACTTGGGCTGTAGTTTTCCCACCTTCATTTCTATATGTTCACAATCAGCTCTGTGGGCTGTTGAAATACTGTCTCACCTCATATGCAATGGAAGAAAAAACTCTCTGTAATTAAAGAAAATGAACAATTATGGAATTTGCCTACTAGCTGGACTTTCTAGTAATTAAGAATTTTAAATAGAAATCCGTAGGGGGACCATAAACAAAATCGAAGGAAAATTTTTCAAAAACATATTCCAACATATTTGGTTCTGCAGAATGTTATTAGATATTATGCCAAGAGAGGGGCATATATTAAAATTAGTTTCAAAAATGTGTCTTCAACAAAGTTTAAATTTCTTTGATAGAGCAGCTATCAAAAGTAGGTAGCACACTTATTCACTGTGATGTCTCAGAGAAGCTGAACTTCCCTGAAAGTTTCTTCATATTATTTTACTATAAAATTCTATTTTGCCAAGTCTGCTATATTGAAAATATAGCAGGAATGATGCATGTAAATAGTTTGAAGCTATCTTTTGTCAATTAGTTTACAAACCTCATTTATACTTTTATTTACATCCATAATCATTTGAAATACTATAGGAAAATTCCAACAAAAGTGTAGTTATATCTAAATTATGAGTACATAAAAATGATTTGAACAATAAACTAAATAGTCACAATGTTGCTTTTCATTATGTCAATAATTAAGCAACTTTAACTGGTATTTGCCATTTGGGCAACAAATAAATATATCATATTTTGTTGAAAAATAAAATGGATACATTTTTAATGTACATTAGACCATAGTTATCTTTAAATTATTGTAAAATGGCTTCAGAAAAATAAACGTTGAAATATATTTTAGAAAAAAATTAAGATCTTCATTAAGAAAATAATCCACTAATTTTTTTTTTATGGATTCAGAGCTAGCTAATTTCCTGGGATGATTTTGTAAGTTATTATATGTTTGCTAAAAGCACATCAATTATTCATGGTATATGGAACAAATATATGTATCTTAAAAGGACTAGAAAAAAATAGACCAAGAAAATGTAAAGAGAAAATGTCTCTGTGGCACTCTGACTGCCCGGAGAGGGTCACAGGGTTGTAGTAGATAGTCGCTGTCTTTTGCTTTTTCACATCTCTGCCTTCCAAGGTGGCGAAAGTCAGGCTCATTATTTTCCCAATATTCACCTGAAATTCTCTTGAAAGCTAAAAGGATTTACTTTCAAAATTCTATATTGTACTAGACACTTCAAATATATATTCCACATGATGAGAAAATAATGAGTTGATACACAAAACATGATCGCTTAATGTGATGGAATTGAGAAAAGGTAGCTGAAACCAAATAACCTGCCATAATGAGCACCTCAGGGTGATATGCTTTACCAGAAAAGAAGAAAGTACATTCTCAGGAAAGGACAAGAAGACGGCGCATAATGATGGGGAAAGGTTAGGCTAAAAATAGTATTATTTGCAGATGATATTTCACAGAAAGATCAACAGAGTCAAAAACATTTACACATAGTAAGAAAATTTAGCAAGATTTTTTGAAAAAAAATTAAGATAAAAGTCAGTAAAACTTTATCACAGTGGAAAAAAAAATCTGAAAATAACCAACTTTAAAAAAATAATTAAAGGTACACATAGACATTTATTTACCCAAAGGTAGGCAGAAGTATATAATATAAAACATAATTTCAAGCTCTTGAGCAAGATGATGCAATTTTATAAAATTGCAGTTACCTCTAAGTAATCCATAAGTAAAAATTTTTGTCAACTAAAAGTTCTTTTAGATTTTTGAAATTGACCAATTTATTCCAAAATTATCAGGAGGATACATATTTTTAGTGTATAAATTATTTTTTTAAAACAAGCACAGAACTGGGAACTATCTTGTCATATAAAAGTCAAGCATATGTTTTGATAAGAGTTTTTAAATTTTATTATGGAAAATTTAAAAGAGATATGGTATTAGAAAGACTAAAATAATAAACTATGTCCTCATTGTATATTCATCAAAAGCTAGTAGGGTTGCAAAATAGTAATTCTCTAATTTTGCCATTTCTTAGTCATTTGTTAGAATACTTTTGTAAAAACATTTTTTTGACTCGTCTTCTCTAAACAGGTTCTCATTTAATCAAAGAATTATAATTGAAACATTAAACAGCTCATTTTTCCCTCATTTACTCATTTAAAAATTGCCACGACCAATACCACGCACACACTTAGCACACTCCCACGATTCAGATAAGACCCTAAACCCACTTCACGGAGAAAACATTGTCATCTTGAGAAAACACTTGCCACTTACCAGGAGTTAGTAGCAAGAAAAAATATTAAAATATCGAGACTTTTGCAACATGAAAATTGAAACTCAAACGGCAAATTCACCTCCTACAGCTAATTTTCAAGTCCAAATTTACTATCTGAGTTTTCAGATTCCAGTAATATACTCTTTCCTTTTGAATTTGTAAAAATGTCCTTTCTAGCATGCCCTGTGTTCTCCTCGATGTTGCGTGGAGTATACAGTGTTGGGCAAAAGGAGAGGAGTGACGAATCTACCACGGTTATCATAACAAATCTACTGGGGAAAGTTAGGTAAACTTGTTATATTCTCTTTTACATATACTTTGTTCTCCTCCTCGGGAATATTTTATTTGTTTATTTCTGAAAGAGTTTTTTTCTGTCAATATAAATCTTTATTGAGAGGATTTTTCACTCAGTATCCTTAATACAGCGTCCTTGTACCTCTGGCCTCCATGGCTTCTGATGAGACAGCAGTTACTGGAATACACTTCAGCTTCTCTCTTCTTGGTTTCAACGCTTTTATTATGACATGCTTGGCATGTATGTTGGGATTTATGCTACTTGGATACGTTATTGAATTTTTTGGAAATGAAGAATATTGATTTTTATCAAATTTAAAGTGAATTTATATTTTCAACTCAGTTTTTATACTTTTTGTCTGCAAATTTCCACTATATACTTTTACGCACGTGCACACACACACACACACACACACATATGAATTCTATCAATTGAGATTATATATTTTGTGAGTCACCATTCTTACATTTTCATTTATACCTATATGCATGGTATTATTTGTTCACTAGTCTCATAATCAATGTAAAGACTCTGTAGAGTAAATGTATTAAATTTGGCCTTTCTCAGATATATTTTTAACTGACATTTTTCCCTCTACCTAGATGTCATACATGGGGACTGAATTTATTTTGAGAAGCTGTCTTGTTGTGTAATCCAACCTGGCCTCAAATTCCCAGTCCTTCTACCTCAACTTCACTAGTGCTGAAATTAAAGGCATCTGTCACCAAAACTGGGTTATATCTGGGATTTTAGAATGTGTCAATAAATGAAATCACATTACTCCTCTTTTTCAATGTTTTTGCTGAGATTTGTGTTACCTTAGTTCCTTTTTTCTTTTCTTTAGTTTTTAAAAATAATGTGTTTGTACTGATGCTCCTGGATTAATTCTTTCACATATGTTTTATCATATGTGCCTATTGAGATTTCTGGTTGATTTTCTTTTCTGCCTGATAATCATTAATTAGATGTTTTCTCAGATATATTTCTTAGATGAATAAATCTCCCAGCTTTGTTAATAGGCTTTCTGTGTACTGGAATACATTTTAATCACCATGGCAGGACATATATAATTTCCGTCACTCTATGTTAGCCTTTGCTTCCTGCCTATATCCATCCTTCAAAGTCAGTGAGACATGAGAAATTGAGGTTTTAGGTTTTTCCTGGTCATGCACATGTACCTGAAGATGTATATAAATTTGGAAATTTCCAGAAATGTCTGATATTTTTTCAATGCTGTGACTCAAACTTGAGCCTTACTAGTACTATGCAACTTTCTACCCCTGAACTACATCACTGGGTATGTCTGAAATTTTCAAAGTCCTTTATGAACATTTGATTTTTCTCTTTAGGGGGCAACATTTTCTGTTTAGAACTTTTAGTTCTTTTTAGCCCAAACTGCTTTTGCTGCCCCAAGAACTATAATGCTCAATAATTGCTGCTGATTGCTTTTATCCAGGGCACAGGAGATAGTGTTTGCACAGGGTGACTTCCGAGTCACAGCAAATGAATATGATTACAAGGATTAGTGCTTCTCAGGGAGGCGACCAGTCACATTGTCACAATTCATTCAGGATCAGCACTTGCAGGGCTGTAAAACTATTCTACCCTCACAAACTTCAGCTAGAAGACAGCTTCTTTTCAGAGCTGACATAATTATTAGGGTGTTGGTTTTTAAGGGATGTTAGGGATAAAAGAGAGAGAGAGAGAGAGAGAGAGAGAAAATGATAAGTTAAAGTGG
Organism: Heterocephalus glaber; assembly: GCF_053883595.1. Taxonomy (NCBI): domain Eukaryota; kingdom Metazoa; phylum Chordata; class Mammalia; order Rodentia; family Bathyergidae; genus Heterocephalus; species Heterocephalus glaber. The sequence goes on from NW_028258372.1 coordinate 25,741,638, forward strand.
TCTTTCTTATTGAGCTTCAACCGTTTTATTCAATAAATAATTTCCATGTTTTTAAAAATTTTGATTAACTTGTAGCATTTTGAAAAATTACTATTGACAAATTTGCCAGTTAAGTTTTGAATAAGAATATTTTCGGAAATTTACATTCTACCATTCTGGACATGCACCGTCTCTGATTAGGATTTATATGTAGGATGTTTTGCCAATAAATGAATGGAAGAAATAAAATCTTTTCAATACAATATTCAAAAAATAAGATAGTATGTGAAAGAAAATTCAAGTTATTTGTTATAGAAAATCATGTTCAAGAATGATTTTTATTTGTTTTAAGAATTAAACATGAAGTGTAAAAGTGTTAGGTTAGTGCACATTACATATGAAAATGTATTTGTTATCCAGCAGTCAGTCAAAAGTGCCTAAAATTTCTAAATGACAATATTAAGGAAAATGTTGATGAGTATGAACTACATGAAGTTAAGTTTTTTTGTACAATGATGTATCCTATGCATAAGATTGACAGATATAATATAGACTGGGAAAAGGTATTTATAATTTCTAAAACCAATAACTAACATACAAATTACCAAGAAATTCTTATAACTTGGCAAAGAAAAGCAGTACCTTCAATATAAAATGGCAAAATATATGAATAGAAGTTTTTACAGAAGAGAAAACCTAAGCATATTAGAAACCAAAGAAATGGAAAGATCAATGAGACACTAAAGTATAGTTCTTTCTGGGCATCTTCCCAAAAGAATTTTAAAAATCATACCACAGCAATATATGTGCACCTATGTTTATAGCCGCACAGTTTGTAATAGCTAAAGCTTGGAAACAGCCCAATTGCCTATCAACTGGAAATTGGATAAAGAAGATGTGTTTTTTAAATATAAAATGGAGTACTACTCAGCCATAAAAAATGAGAAACTAGAGACACTTATAGCTAAATGGATGCACATTGAGGCGATACTCTGAAATAAATAGGACACACATATGTAAATACTGAATAGTTTCTCTAGTGTGAGAAACTGAAAGTTTAAATAAGGATCAAAAGGTATAATAGATAATGTGAAATAGGAAGAAAAGATTCAAAGGGGAAGGGGAAGTGAGAGGGGTAGAGAAAGGAATAAATATGAGAAAAGGAAAAAATGGAAACAAAATCTTTGTAAAAAGGGAAGTGTAGAGTAGTTGAAGGGAGGGCAGGGGAATGGGGGAAAAATAAGAACCAAGGTATATTATGTAAAGGTGCAAATTCCCAATAATGAATTTCTGCATATTGCATTCCTAAAATGTACCAATAAAATTAATGAATTGAAAAAAGAATTTGATAATATTTAATTAAAAATTAAATAGTTTTCAAGCTGACTGTGGAATGAAGTCATGTTGACATTGCATTAGATGGTAATTGTCATGTTCCAGTGGTGCAAGGGTTGATTATTAATGCATATGAAAGAGCAATCTGTTAAAACATGTTCAATTCAAGTGGACCCATGCCATAGGACTCACAAAGTTTGCTTTTGGATTTGCTTGCAAAAGAAACATATGCAGATGCATATGAGGTCAAAATAATTCACTGCAACATGGCTAAATATTTGTTGAATAAGTAAAATAAATTATCAGAGGTTTCTATTTGATAATTTTATGTTAAATCTAAGAATTAAAGAACAACGGAAAGCATAACATTTAGTTGAGGCTTGGTTCAATTTTCATATTATAAAACAGGCAGAAGATAAAAAGCTGCACATATATTTACTACATTGTGTTTAGGAAATGGGTTTTGTATTTTTCTGCTTTACTGCAATTAAGATTGATATTAATACAATCATGTCCAAAGAGAAGATTGACTTTAAACAAAATATAGAAAGAGAAATATTAATAGAGAATGGAGGACAATAGAATACTAAAAGATCAGACATGAGAAAGATGACTTTTGGAGATGAATTTTGGACTTTCTCTCTGCCCCCAGAGAAATTGGTCAATTCTATTATAGTATTTTATGTCATTGATGTCACCATTTGTGTATTTGGTTCTTCTCAGCTGATCTGAAAAATCCTCCAAGGCAGAAACCACATTTTTTTTGCTTGTATATCCAGTTTTCTAGTGTACAAGCTGACATTTAGTTAGTTCTCAATAAATCTTGGTTGGGTTCATAGAGTGTCTGATTACAGAAGAGACAGCAGGCTGAATTGGTTCTTTATATCTTCCAGTAAAAGCTTTTGGTTTCTGAGATTGTTTATGTTGATATATTAACTTGACTGGAGTGAGAACTGCATAGCAGATTAGAAAAACACAGTGTATGTGTGGATGACTGACATATAGGCCAGCAAACTGAACAGGGAAGAACCACCCAAGATGTGTGAGATCCAATAGACTTGTAGCTTGGATGCTTGATGAAACAAAAAAGAAAAAGATGGATTGCAGGCATCTTCAAAATTGTCCAGACCCCATCTTTCACAGTCTCAAAAGATGCAAAACTATAAATCTTCCATATGATAAGTGAGTCCATGGGAGCATGCTCAAGAATGGCCTCCTATGGAATTGGTTTTCTGGGATTCATTTCACTATGGTCACCCATCCACACACTGAGTAGTAGCATTATTTGTGGTCCACGGGGCTATGCTACTGCTCAGGTTGGCTCCAGATACTGGTGTCATCTAGGTACTTCTCGGTTTTCAAGCATGCAGAATGTAATAGTTGTATGGTCATGGAGGCTTTCACCCACATTTCAAAGGAAGGCTTCAAGGCCAGGCAACATGCCCCTGTGAAGGCAGGGTGCAAAGTTGTGAGGGCAAAGCCAAAGGTGCAGTGGAGACTCCAAGAAGATGAAAACGCCAGGAACAGGGGTCGTGTGCTAAAGAAAGGTGTAGACAGTGAGTGGAGCTAGGCCCAAAGAGAAACCGTGTGGTCAGCAACCAATAAGGCCTTCAGGGCAAGGCTACCAAAGCCCTTTGGAACTCACAGTTCACCACTATTTGCCAATAGTGCTGGGCATGGAGAGACAGGACTTACGGTTTACACTGCAGTGATTTGGTCCTACTGTAGTGTGATTCCTTTATGTCCTGCTATTCCTCCCAGGGAATGTTTACCCCTATCCATTCTATGACAGAAGTATTTAATAATCCTTCTAATTTTCACAAGGGCCCAGAAGTGAGTTTGTCGCATCTCATAGGCAATTTTGGACTTGGGTTTTTCAGAAATATTGGAACTTTGAAGATTTTAACAACTCAAAAGGTACTAAAGGCATTTTGCACAACGAGATGTACATGAGCCTGTTGGCAGCCAGATGCAGAATGTTACAGTTTAGATTTAAAACATCCCCCCAGATTTCTGTGTGTTTGGATGTGGATCCCAATCAGAAGGGTGTGAGCTAGAAGCCTCTGCTCTTGTACCTGGCTCCTCCCATCTTTTTATGTTTCCTGGCTCTCAGGACACGAGCAGCTTTTCTCTGCCAAGCCCATCCATCATATCTTTTCTGACATGGACTGAACCCAATGAAACTGTGAGCAAAAATAAATCTCTCCTCCTTTATGTTGTGAATGTCTGGCATTGTTGTCCATCATGAGAAAGCTGATGAATACAGTTATACACCAATATAACTTTAGCTACCCGTCACTGGGTTCTTCCATAATGTATGGTTTTATTATCTGTTTGATTCCACTTTCACTGTTTTCTGAAATCTTGCTCTTATTTTAAGAGAAGCTTACAAGATATTCTTTTATTTTTCCTTAAGATATTCTTATATCCTCATCCTGAACATCAGTTTCATCGTTTGAAAAAAAAATGAAGTAACTAATTTCTTGGAGCTCTATTTCCATTTTCCTGCTGATAAGGACATGAACTACCAGGCTCCAGGGAAGCCCAGTGAAGTCAGAAATGGAGACACAACATTGGGCTTACTGCCTCTCTGATGTGGAAGTGGTGTGGAAGGATCAAATTGCCTAACCATAAACCAAGCTCAAGGTAACTTTACCTATCTTCTTGGTGCCTTGAAAGAGAATGTGCTGCCAGGATAAGAACTTCTCTGGTTGCTCCTCCTTTGCTGACCCGAGGGGATATCATGTGTCTATTTTCCTGGCATGATATAGCTAAGACTAATGAGCAAATGCAAATGCTATAAACACCTTATACATGCAACTTCAAAGTCACTGGATGATGTTTAACAGCTCTTAGCAAAACTGCCAGGAAAGCTGCTTGGGCTGTACATAGTATTACTGGCTGACAATACAGAGGTCTAATGCTCAGATCCCAGGACTTCAGAAACAAGCCTAATAAGGATGTAAAGACAAAAACCAAAACAGATCTTCCGGCTAGATACTGACTGTATTCCCCCAGGGGTCAGAAGAGAGACAACAGGGTAAGAATGTAGGAGGAGAAGACCTGTCCACATGTTCCTGGTCAGGGTCTCCTGAAGCTAAACAACCCAAGTTCACACAAGACTGAATGCACAGAAGTACAAATGGAAATTGTGGCTCAGAATAGCGACTACTGAATACCACCACCAAGAGAGTGGCAAGGAAAGAAGAGAAAGAAAAACTTATATACCTAAAAGTACAAAACATCATACGACTTTACTTAAAGCTAAAAAGAGAAACAAGGACTAAAGGGAATGTTTCTCTTTCAATATAGGCTGTCCCAGAAAGATCACTGTCTAGAGTCCCTGTGTCCGTCTAATTTATTAACCAAAGGCAGATACTAAGAAACTAGGTTTTAGGCAGCTGAAGCCCTGGAGGAAAAAAAAAAAAAGAGCAAGATAGGCACTCCAGGCAGGTACAAGTACAAGGCAAAAAAGGGAAAGAACTTTAAATGCTAGGTCTAGCAAATATAGATTATGTATTCCCTGGGTTATATATTCATTTATGGACAAAAAATTATATACAATGGAAAAGTAAAGGGAATTAAATAATTTATTTGTGTGCATACAATATTTTATTATACATGCATCATATAAATATATGGTATCTACACATAAAAAACAAAGTTCCAAAATTTGATTTAATTAGGAATTCAAAAATTCATAGTTATTTATATAATAAAGAGCTCATATAATAAGGTGATAAAACAGTAACTGGCTTTTGTGCCTCTGCAATATAATTTGTAATTTTGAATTTGCTAAAATATACAAAAATTCATGAATATTATGGCTCAAGTCATAGTTACTATCTGAGTATGTTACCAAATTTAAACACTCAGGTCTTATAGTGTGGAGAAAGTGACTGCATATAAAACAGAAAAATATAACTGTGCCTCGCAATAACTGTAGCTTTGTTCATATTTGCCACAGTCATTATACCCTTACCATAGTATATTCTGTGTTGAACATAGATAAAATAGTATACCCTTACCATAGTATATTCTGTGTTGAACATGAAAATAAAGCAAGAGCTTAAACATCAAAACATATTACATAAAAAGCTAATTAATAATATCATGCTAGGTGTTACTGCTTTTGCATTTAATAGCATATGTTTTCCTGCTCTCAAATATTGGAAATTTAAAAGGAACTGTATGACTGGTTATTACAAACTTAATACTGTGTTTTCATTCATTGTAGCTCCATACCTACCCTTGAATGACAAATGTTATTAAAATTACTGATTCTATTTTATCAACAATAACCAAATACTTTGCTTTTATAGAATTGGATAACATGTTCCATTAGTGTCTATTTTAATATTTTTTTCAGCTCCGGTGTGCATGTGCTTCTATTCTCTTTTTTTTTTTTTTTTTTTTTTCTTTGGTAACGGGGATTGAATTGAAATCGGGTCCTTGCACTTGCGCACCAGGCGGCGAAAACGCTGAGCTAAATCCCCGGCTGTGCCTGTGCTTCTAAGGAGGCATGTAGGTGACTTCCACACCTTTGTTATCACCTGGTCTTTGCATACATGGTCTTCATGATATCTGCCTTATCCATCTTATCCAGGAACATTACATTGAACACATTTCTTTCATAGAAATTTACTTGATATTGATATTTGTTAAGAAAATTTAGATCCAGTATTTCTAAGTATTTTTGAGTCCTTTTGGTAAAATTTTTCTCTTACAAATTTCATATCTAAATTAAAATCAACGGCCATTCCTGACAGAGTTCTCAAAAAGTCTTCATTGCAGTTGCTAGATCCTGTGTCAGTCCATTATGAAGCCTACTGGAATCTTTGGATCATTTATGATGTCTGTTATTTTCTCTAGGTATTTTAATGTCAGATATTACTCCTCCTGGCTTTGTTCCACAAAGCTTTAAAACAGGAAATAAGTGTCAACATACCAGACTATCTCAGAAATAAGGATTCTTCAGACCCTGAGCTTATACCTCTTCACATCCAAATTCCCATTATTAGAGTTATGGAAAAATGTATCCCACAACTTCAGCATGGCTACCAAGGCCTCCTTATGATATGACAGAGCCAAATTTGGGCTCTGTGATATTTTCCACTTCCTCTGTCCTCATTCTTTGGTGATGCCAGCAAGCTGGAGAAGGTCATGCCTTCCTCAGACTCCTGGGAAGTCTCTTCTGAGTAACTGAGTGAATAATAATAAAGAGTATATAGATTGTGTGAATGACCCTGGTGAATACCTGATATGGTTTTAAAGAAATGTTGTTGCTCTCCATCTCTTACATAATAAAAGACCGAGCACAAAAATAATGCACTTAATTTCAGGCACAAGGTGCCCTGGTCAACAAAATGTCTCATGTTTATGATAAATTTATTTGAACATTACCAAACAAGACTTTTTTTTTTTCTCCAAGGTTAAAACACTCTGTGAATCTCTTGGTTCACAGACACTCAAAAGATAAATAAAAAACATTCTTTTCTACAAATACTAAGGTCACATTGCAAGGCCTTTCTAGAACACTTCTTATCCCCTTCAGAGTTACTGACATTCCTAACTGTAATCAAGTTGTATGTTTTTATCCTTGGAATATACAATGCCAGGCTTTCTTAGAAGAAGCACTCAGTGGAAATTTCCGTGGGCATGCTAGTACACAATGTCACCATTGGGAGGCTAAGGCAAGAAGGTCACAAGTTTGAGATCATCTGCATAATGAAACCCTGTCTTTAAAAAGAAATAAAATAAAAAGAAATTTTATGTCTCGAGAAAGTCCCAAATAGTTAAACTGAAAGCCATAAGTATACTTTCAAACAATTTATTTTCAGAATTTCAGTGGGACCAAAAAAAAATTTCCTAATGTTCTCTAGTTTGCTCTAGGCTTTACCCAAAATTTTAAAATAAATTTTTGATCTTGAAAATAAAGTAGATTCCCAACACCAAGGAAGGGAGCTAGACATAGGTGAGACAAAATCCTAAGGGTGGCTGACAATATAAACAGATTTTGCGTGCTAGGAAGCTCTGTTTTCAAGTCCAATAACTGGAGACTGCACCAGGTAAACGAAGTAGCTTGTGAGAGGCACAATGTAACCATTCACATCCAGGTCTTATTCAGTTCTCCTTAGGGCAGTGTTGCTAGATGCTATGGTACCAATTTGGTACCAAACTCCAATTTGGCTGTGAACTCTCAAAACAATATTAACTTAAACTATTGTTCAAAATAATTAAAATTAAATTTATAAGATTCATACTCATGCCCAATATAATTGTGCAGAGTAAAATATGCACAGGCATGCATAGCCTTCTGACCATAAGTGATGCATATTATTCCTAGAGAAAAAAATATTTCTAAATTCATATTGTTTATTAATAATTCATGCTTGTAATGAAAGAAATATTGTAATTTTTTATATAATTGATTTCCCACTAAAATAAATCTTCAGTTTTTCAAAATATAGAAATTATATTGACTTCCAAATCTGTTTTATTAGGGAGAATATATTGTTTGTTACATAGAGGATATGAATCCAGTTAATATTAAAATATAGGGAAAGTAGCATGAAAAACTGCAATTTTTATTACTATGAACTCAAACCAATTAATGTGTTCAAATAGGTTAGAAATAAATTTGTGTTTTCTGTTGAAATATTTTATCATGTCACCTGCTTACCATAATAGCTCAAGATGCTGACACTTATTTGAATATCAACCTACACTGTTGAGTATCCAATCAGTTGCTCTATTTGGCTGTCAGTATGCGACTCACATATTAAGTGTCTATGTAGAATAAAAACCTATAAACAGACCATTTAGGCTGTAATGATATTGCTACCAGGTCAGTCTGTGTCAATGTCAAGGGAAAAATGGAGAAAGTATGAGACATTATAAAAAAGTCATAGTCAGGAAATAGAATTTACTCGTTCTTTGGAACTAGAAGCCTGTTGTTGAGAATACCTGGGATGCTGCAGTGCTTGTTGTTACTTTGGGCTGTCCAGATCCACATTAGTGAAGTGTTCATTTCACTTTATTTTTAATGAGTGATTCTTAGTGAAAAAGGAAGCTATGAGTTGTGGAAAGGACAGACTGAAATACTCAAATTGGATCTAGTATTGGATTAGTCATGTCTTCGTATATTAAAAATGAAAGTAGTTTCGCCGCCTGCTGCGCAAGCGCAAAGACCCGAGTTCGATACCCGGTACCAAAAAAAAAAAGAAGTAAAAGTCAGAAACAACGTGTATTTAGTAGCATAAAATAACTGAAAGTTAGAATTGAGTTTATACTTTTTTAAAAGTAAAATTTCAGATTTTAGTGTATCTTTTGATAACATTACTTAAAAACTAGAGTATTATAAAAGTTATGTTAGAAAATGAGGAAGACAATGAAATTTCGTTATAAGTGCTAGCTACTGAGACAGAATACTGCTTCAAACTATGGAAGATATACAGAAATTCACAATTAACACGGATTTCCATGTGTGCATATTTTTGTTTTCAGAGTGTTTAGTTACTGCTATTGTTTGATTTTGAAGATTATTACCTGGATGATTCATCAAGCAAGCTCTAGCTCCATAAAATACCAATTCCTAAGCATTATATATTTTTAATAGAATTTGTATTTCTCAATATTCACATAAACCTACTTGAGTGTTTCTGTCAACTACACTTCTTCTCCAATAAAGACATCTTAGTTTTCTGGAGGAACTGATGATATAAAAAATTGATGCAAAGTAAGATGTCATTAAAGCAAAGAAGTTCTATTTTTTTATTCAAGGTATTTATTGCCTACTCCTTATGTGTCTTGCATTGTTTGATCAGGATGAAATTATAAACAAAATTGTAAATCTCTAATCCTATCTTTTTGAGGTAAAGATTCTAGTTTGTTAAGGCAGGATGAGGACATGGACTCAAAATGGTCAAATTCTAGGTATATTTTGTAGGCTATTATCTTGATTTATTGACCACTAAAACTAAAGAATGACAGAGAGGAATTAAAATGCTTTGGTTTATATATGTTTTCACTGACATCTATGTGTGAAAGGCTTGCTTTTACCAGGGTTGTGCTAGCAGGAGATGGTGGTACCTCTAGGAGGCGAGGCCTAGTAGGAGGACCTTATGTCATTTGTTATCCAATGGGACTGTGGAGCTCCAACCCCCTCCTCTTTTTTCTCTTTCCTCTAAGAACCACGATGTAGGTGATTTTGCTCCACCATGTGCTCCCACCATGGTGTGCTACCCACCATAGGCCCCAAAATAGAACTGAATGGTCATGGACAGGAACTGTCACCATCTGTACCAAGCTTGTGGTCTCACAAGAGCAACAAAGTTATGAACCCAAGGAGGAGGTTAGGAGAGTTTTGTTAGAAATTAGAAGAGAAAGAATAACTCCTGCATTTCCATGAGGGTCCAGGGTGTATAGCTACATGCTCATTCAAAGCAAAGCTCATTATATATAAGTGGAGGACAGGAATTGCTCAATTGTTTAGCTGCCACCTATTACAGATGTCTCTGTGGATTTAAAATGACTAACTGGAACACAGGAAGTCTAATTCAGTTCCTCAGCACACAGGGATTTTAGAGAATAAACCTGGTTATTAAATTCCTCAGAACTCAGAGGCTTAGTAGGGAGTGCCTGGTCCTCCCTTTAGTAGGAAGTGAGCTGCATTCCATGTTGCCTAAGGACGTTGATCCTTGGTCCACAATCTTAGTTAACTGTATATTCTTTTTTTCCAAATCCCATCAATATGGCTGATCATCCAACTCTATCTCAGGTCCTTCCCCTAGCCAGCTGCCTCATAATTTAACTAAATAAACTATTCTAAACAGAACCTTCAAAACTGTAAAAATAAAATAATGATTGTTTTTAAGTTCTATTTATAACTCCATAACTCAGTTATTTCATATGGTCACAGGAAGCTAAAAAACAAAGATGATAAAAAAATATTTTCCTAATCAAAGAGAATAATGTGGTTAGTGTTAGTGTTAGCTGAGATAGGATGACTTTAGGAAGAGCTAGATCAGGATTCAGAATATTAATACCTCAAGTTTTATAAGTAATACATATTATCTACCAAACTAGGCATTTGTAATAAGACTAAAGTTTAGGTTAAAAATTTGGCTTGGAGATGCATATTTGAGAGTTACCAGCATCTAATTTGTATTAAATCCATAGTTCTGGTTAACACCCAGTTTGGGATAGGTAATGACTTTTGTGACATCCAATGACTAAGGATAATTAGAAAAAGACTGAGTAAAATGTTAACCTCCTTGCATTTTAGTATTTAGAAAATGAAATAATGAGAACAAATCAGAAAAATGTACTAACAAGAAGCTTGCAAAATAAAAGTAGTAAAGTCAGATGACCATAGTATCCTGGAAGCCATGAGATGTTTAAGAATAAATAGAATGACTAATTTTAAGAACTTTGATCATTGTCAGCTTTGGCAAAAGCAGTTTAGAAGTACTGATGAGAAAGAAACAGTTAAAGCCAGAGATATTTGTGAGAGAAATTAGTGATAACAAGTACAGAAATACTAAGACCAAATAAAGAACTTCCTGTGTTGTTGAGGCATAAATGGGGCAGTGGGGGTGATTGTTGTTCTTTGCTTTGGTTTTAAAATACAAAACTAGAAATGATACCTGTCTGTGACTGTGACTGATGTAGGAAGGGGGAAAAGAGTTTATGGAAGCAGAGGAGGCAGAATTATAAGAGAAAACCCAGGAGTAGACAAGAAGTCAGGGAATCTTAGGCTTTAGATTACAAGTCAGGGGAAAAGATTTGCCTATGTCTACCAATGACCCAAATTATTCATGTGGTGGAAGCTTGTAGAAGATATTTTATAATTGCTTCAATTTTCTAACTGACAGAAGAATGTACCTCGGTGGCACCATGCCTGCCTCACAAACACAAGGTCCTGAGTTTGATCTCCGGTACTGAGGGGAAAAAGAGAATTGAGGCTTAGAATTGCAAGAGTTTAAATTAAAAGCAGGATGGTATTTTCTCCATCTGCAGGTGAACAGAGTCAAATGCAAGCTAAATTTTCCATACTGGTAGTGCATGGAATTAAAACGGGAAGGAGAGAACAGCTGGGATGCAGTCCCAAGGGAGAGACAAGTTAGGAGCACAATGATTATCAAATTGGGTGCAGTTAGAAGACTAGATGATGAAGTAAGAAGGCTAGATAAAATTTTAAGAAAAACGTAATATAATGGTCAGAGAGTGTGATGTTTGAAATTGAATTTGTGATAGGTAGTGACTTTTATGACAATATGAAGCATAGGGCCATAGGAGTCAGTTATTAGATAGGGCAAATTTAGGATCTTCCATGAATAGTTGTTTTATTATACGGTACTCATCATGTAAACATTTGAAAAATATATTGCTCATAAAGAGAAGATTACTTAATAAAGTACCATAAACACACCCAGAAAATTATTGAAACAATATAAATACAGTAATAATGTAGGAAAATAATGTGTAGGCCATGGAAAATAACTATAACAAATTTGTTGACTAGTGAGAACAGTTTATATAATACTATGCCAGGTATTAAGTAATAATAATTTTGAAAATGAATTAATTAAATTTGTATACTTTTATGAATTTAGGTGAATATACTCAGAATGGCAACATTTAGTAGAGTATTCAACAATGAATCCTAAGTAGTTATGCTGGAACACTATATGATTTTTGAATTTAATATTTTTTTGAATTTAATATTTGAAAGTTAATATACTCTTTAAAATTTGAGCTTCTCGGACAAAATCGAAATATTTTTGCAAAGATTTCACATTCAAATATACTTAACACATTAAAAAGCTGTTTTTTATTAGTGCATTACTTTTTCTTTACTCCAATTTTAAATAAACCTTACATTGAATTCCCTAATTATTCATCCTTTTAATACTATCATTATGTATCTAAATATCTAGTGATCCCTTGTCCATGAACACACAAGCTTTATTTTGAGATGCTGTTTAATTTATAGTCAAATGAAACTTTTGGATCCCGCACCATTTACTTTGAAGTACAGACTGCTTTCTTCATATTATCCTATATTTTCACGAACTATGGAAATTAATATGAAAGTGATCTAAATGATTAAAATTGACAATATATATTTTTCCTGGCTTCCCTGGCTACTGGAACTTTTTCTTTTGCTCTTTTAATCACAGCTTTGTGTGTTTCTGTATTTACTCAGTTACATGGTATTATTATATTATGATGTAAAATTTTAACTATACTTAGAACTAAACTAAGGAAGATAGTGGCAAAATTTTAAATAAAAATGTATAATTAATAATGCTAAAATGTGAAAGATATATTTGCATATTTCCACACGTGTGATTAAATGGTAGTTTAATCATGATTAATAAATATAAATATGATAGAGCAATAGAACGTAAATTTTTTCAACACATTACTGAGAGTATTAGATCCTAGAAGCAGAATTTATTGATGATTCATGAAAATCAATTTCTTTAAAAGACATTTTAAGGACATAAACAAGCAATGTGGTTACCGAGGGGAAAATTAAGCATAAAAACATATTGCCTCTGAGGCAGAACAAAATCATTTCTTTCAGGGGACAATATTGCAGAGTCACAGCATGAGGCCTGAATTCTATTTCAGTGAAGAGACAAGAAAAAGAAAAACACATTAATGATAAGCTTCTGTCCATGATCACAGATATCTAAATTTTCTGACTTGGATACCTGTACCGCAGTAAGAGCAGTATATTTGCTACATGGTTTTGGAAAGTTAATTGTTATCATGTTTATACTATTAAGCTATTTCTTATGTATTATTTCTTAAAAACTATGTTAATTATGAGGATTAATTGTCTGGATTATTTTTTCATCTTCTCTTGTGAAGGTGTTACAGAGAAAACTCTGTTGTTTTGCTTTTCTAAGCCATAGAGAAAGAGAAGAGTATCTTTTAAAATTGTTTTCACAGTAGTATTTGGTGTAGTTTCTGGGTTGCGTGACACAACATGGCAACTTATTTCTGTGATATCAAGTAATCCTGTGTTATATTTTCCCTCCTACATATGTGCCTGCAATACTCCTCCTTCCTCCTCTCTCTGCTGTAACTATATTTCTTAAACTGCAATAAAGAATTTGGGCTAGGAGTTTCTCTTAAGCCTTGCAGAAATTATCTCCTGTGGCTGGACTGGTGAGTGGATGACTTGAACTGCACTTCAGGAACTGGAAGGAACCACCCTGGAATATTTAGTCATCCTACAGTGCAATTGGTCCTCAGTCTGAAACCAACCTAGGTTCCAACATGGGATTTTTACTTTGCTGCACATTTTATCATTGTGTCACCTGAATTGCTGTACTGTTTTTTTCCAAGCTCCTTCAAAGCACACTTTCCTGCTCTCGGATAATGAATAAAGCAAAAGCATAGCAATATCCAGAAGAAAAAAACAGCTGAATACACATAATCATCATGAAACTTCACACTGTGATATATTATCTCTGATGCCATAGAGTAGATGTACTATATTTAGTTTTAATATCCTGGAAACAGCATGAATTCAAAATTGTGCATTCATCAGTGCCTATAGGAACCTATTTCATTTTCCATAATTTTTTCTTTTCATAGCTACCAAGGATGTATTCTCTTTTATCTCTCATGCTCCTTTTTTGCTGTGATTTTCAATGGATACTAGAAACTTTCTACTGATAATCTTTTATGAAATTTGGACTCATTCATCATTTTTTGTTTTCATAAAGTTATTCTATTTAAGGCTATAAAAATCTTTGCTTTTGAAATTATTTGGCATTTATAGATGAGAAATATTTCTGGACAAAACTTTAGGGTTTTTAGTCATCCTTTATTATGCTTAAGTACTTGACCAACTGAAGGAATAATTTCTGCTAAACTGATTATTAACTGATTTAGCAGCAACTTTTTGGGAGACCTTGTCCCTTATAGATTTTCTGATGTGGAGACTATTTAGAAAAAAGAACATGGTCTGGCTGGAGCAGAAGTTTTTAATCTGCTAGAAAATTTTAATCTACTGTCGCATTTTCATTTCTTTTTATTCATGAACAAAGCATGCAAACTACACTGTAGGAGTCCTTACAATATCTGGGCGATATGACTTTTTCTAACATAATGGTAAGGGTACACTACTAAATTGGTAAAGAAATTTAGCTACTAGATTGTTTTTCTCTACATATGAACCTTTCAAAATGTTCACTATTCCTTTTATTATCAATAAAATATGAAAGTGTTAATACTTCTAATAGTTTTAATACTAACATACTTCATTCTTAAAACATAACTGTGACTTTAAAGCCATTAAATTCCAAAATTGATCATGGGTACAATTCAAGCAATAATTTTCCATGTAAAACTCAACAGTTCAGTACTGGACTCAACTGTAGTTTTGGTTTTAAACTACAAATGTATCAGAAATAGTATGAAAATCCTAGAAATACGAGGGAGCTATACCTACCATTAAAGTGAATGGATACAAAGGTTTAACTCAAAATTTCAGTAATTGTTCATATTTGATGTTCTTAATTTCAAATCCTTACCAATTTGAATAACAGGTAATACAAAATAATTATAAATATTATATATAGGCAGATGAAAAAAGTAATCAACCAAAATAAAAATATATTGTAAAAGTAATAGCTGCTAGCTACTGGAAAGTGGAAAGGAATTTTGTGATGAATATTACAAAATATTTTTGTTATGGATTATCCCATATTATTAGGAGAAAAAAATGAAAATGACTATATTCCTTAATTTCAGTTACCTAACAAAACCTAAATGACTATATTAAGATTTTCTTTTCTTTTCTGATCCTAAAAATAGCACATATTTCTTTTTTCCTCCTTAATATTTTATCAAATGCATTAGATCTACTTTTACCTGCAATCATCATATCTGAATTACTGTGTATTTACATTATTTTTATTTGTATTTTTCTTTAATTACATTGGAATTAGTGCCAATTATGTTAACAAAATACCTTGTTTTGAATACTTCAATGCTCTATTAGAAAAAGTACAGAAAAATACATATCTATCATCTATTTATATTAATATTCATTGATAATTTAGCTCATTTTCAAGAATCTTAAAGTTTATTTATCTCATATTTTACATAAGAAATGATAGCTGTCATTTTAATTGAAAGATTAATGTTATTGTACTATTCAAATAAAAATGTATCAGTATTTTGTTGTATCAAAGCTATTTAGCTGCCATATATCAAATTTTAATTTATATATACTTTTTGTACTTTCTAGAAAATAGATAAATTATTTGATACATTAAAAATGGATTGTTTAGCTTTTATCACTAATAAATTTAAAGGAATTTCTTTAATTAATTTGTATTCAATATTTTAATATTCTGTGTGTGAAACTGTGTATGTGTGTGTGTTTATGCACAAGTCTTCTGGGGAAATATTTATGAAGCAATGTGGTGACTTTGAATAAAATATTATTAATTGTGAAATATTTAAAGAGCAGATTTTGATTCACTGAGACCCTTAAGGTGCATCATGAATTAAGAGTTTTGTCTTTTTTTTAACTACTCTTTACCCAATTTCAGAAAGCAGGTTTAGTACATTTAACTAAAACATACAGAATGAATATACTAATTAATTGACTAAAGTTCTTAATATTTTACACTTCAAATATCAAGCCTAAATTTTATAGCTTTCACAAAAGTATATTCAATAGGAAGAGAAGTGTGAACAAAATTAGAACGTCCTGATTAAATTAAATGTAATGATTGAAATAGATAAAAATCAACAGATATTGTTTTACCTCATCTATAAATTTTTATTTCTTTGTCATTCCAAGATTCTTTTTACATGTAAAATTAATTCAAGAAAACTGAGTGGTACAAATTCATTGGCCAGAATTTTGAAGTCCTCCTCACCAACCATGTATTTCCTTGTCCCTATGGCATCCATTTTCTGTACCACATAATTATTTCTCCTACACATTTTGTTATAAGCAAGAATTTATGGAATTGCTAATACTAATGCAATCTTTATTCAATAGAATTTTTTCTTCATAGGTCTAGGATAAATTGGAACAGTAGGGATTTGTACACTATTAAAATATTTGTATATATTAATCCCAGGACATCTAATAATATGGGGGAATTTAGCATAAATTTCATCTTTCCAAATATGCCAACTTTTTCAATATACTCTATTCTTTTATAGACTTCCAAAGGTTTTAGCAATTTTATTTGAACATTAGAATTGAGTTAGTTAGTAGATCATATCCTAAATGTAAGCATAGGAGAAAATATTTGTTGTCTTGAAAGAAAAGCAAAGATTTCATAGGATGTGAAACATCAGACACTATGTTTTGACAATGACATTGTTAAGAAAATTTAAAGTCAGGTACAGACTCATAGAATATATTTACAAAACATGTATCTAGAAAGGACTTATATCAGAGAATATAGATAATTCTTTATACTTAACAATTTGAAAAATAGAAAATCAGGTAAATATTTGAACAGAAATTATACAAAAGATATGCATATGACCAAAATGGACAGAAAAATATATTCACTATTGTAAGTCATATGAGAAACACAAATTAAATTCATTATGAAGTGCATCTGTACATATACTTGAAAAGATAAAATTGTTATATGTGTGTGCGTGTGTGTATGTGCGTGCGCGCGCGCGCTTTTCCCCTGGTACTGGGGATCGAACTCAGGACGTTGTGCCTGCCAGTCAGGCATGGCACCCACTGAGCTACATCCTTGGCCTCTTAAAAATAATTTTATAAAGAAAAGAAAACTAAGGGCACTAATTGCTATGGAATGATGTGAAAAAAGAGTAACTATGATACATTGAAGGTAGAAACAAAACATTGCAACAATTTTGGAAAACAGTTTGTCCTTTTCTTATAGAAGTTAAATGTATTCTCACTGAAAAATAATTCCATTATTAGATATTTATAACAGGGAAATAAAAGCATATGTTTACATACCAACTTATATATAAAGTTTCACAGCAGTATTTAATAATAAAAAATTAATAACTCAAATATCTATCAATATGTTTATTAAAATTGTGGTACCTATACTCAGAGGAGATACTCAGTAACAAAAAGAAATTAACTAGTTTTATACATAATAATATGAAGTTCAAAAATACACTGACTGCAATAACATATATATAAAAGTAAGTTATTCCAAGTAGAAAGAAACTGTATAGAAGTCTAATCTGTTGTGAAAGGTAGTTGGCCACCTGGAGCTGGAGTCAGAGAGTTTGATGAAAGTGGTGTGCAAAGTTTTGGGGTAATGAAATGTATATTTTACCATGGAACTTTACACAGTACATGCATTCATCTTAATTTGTTAAAGTGTTAGTTTGAAATGGATGCATTATAATGGATGTAAAAAATGACTCAAGTTGAGCTTAAATAAATGCCTAGACCTACCAGTTAAATGTCATTCTCAGGTTTGCCCATACATAATATTTTTTGATTGTGCTGGTTATATTAATGTATTTAACTCTAAAATATTTTATAAATGAAAAAAGGATTCACTATTTCAAAATAATTCTAGATTCTTGTTATTTGCTATGAGTAAGTATACAGGATAGTTAAATGATTGTGCTTCTTTTACTTGGAAAAGGAAGATCTATAATTTGATGATCGCTGTTCACATGAAAGCATACTTTATTGTTTCATTTTTAAGTTTCAGTCTACATTCCATTAAATTACAATAATCCAATATTTTTTTACATTTGATGTATATGGTTTATACTCAATATCTGAGTTTGACTACTTTAATATCCATTATTTTATGAGTAAAATAATTTGGTATCTGATTTAGAGAGAACTGTCTCTCTTAAATCTCCAATTTGAGCAGTGGTTAAGTACAAACCCTAAACACTTGTTTTGGGACACCATTAGGACTCTAAGGCCACTATATACCTTCCCAATTGCTCTAGGCCAGGCACCAGACAATTAGAAACAGAATTTAAACACCTGGAGGCTAAAAAGTTATTTAAATTAACTTTTCATCAGGAGCCTGTGAGAGCCAACTCCCTCCACTCCTCTTGCTATAAGTAAGCGGCCCCTAGGGCTCCAACTTGCTCTAGCCTGTTTCTGGATTCACCTTATGCTTGGCCCCGCCTGTCAACTTTCTCTTATTTAAAACTGTAACACAGTTCTGTTTTTCTTCTACTGTAATTTCACTGAATTGTGTCTCACCATCAAAAGAATCTGTAAATCATTTAAAATATTTTCAATATATTTCCAGATAAATCTAGAATCACTGGACATTTTAATTTAGCATGGAATGTTGTTAAATGCTTTCATATTCTATATCACCAATTTAAATTAAAAAGAAAGCCCTAAAAATCGTAAGATAAATATTTATAAATTTAATTTGGAGAATGCAAAATCTATTGGGCTGAATAAGTTTACAAGTCAAATGGTAAAATATATGTGCTATGTTCATATATCTTCATGTATGGCCTAAACTTCCAAATAGTTTAAATATTGAGGCATTTTGAGACTATACATAAATGAATTGTTTCCTAGATTTCAATTTTAAGAGGAATATTGACAAACAGAAAGACTTGCAGTAGAGAATACATGATATACTGAAGGATGATGATAAAGAACAATAATATCTAGCTCCAAAATTACCACTTTGGTGGGAATTTCTTGGAGTTATTTAGTCTTTACAGTACAGCTAAAATCCATGAAGTTGTCTTTGAATGAATGAAAAGTAGACTCAAAATAATGTTAACAACATGTAAATATGATTTAAGGTTTCTTATGGAAGTCATACATACATTTATTTTTAAAAATCCATAACTTAACTGTTTCAGGACAACTCTGCTTGGCTGACAGTAAAAATTTTGTTAATTGTGAAGTTCACAATCAAATTAGAGAATGTTGTTGGCTTCCTCTGGCACTATAGAGTTTTCATGGTGTTTAAGTCAACATGAGTATTGGTTGCTTTCTATTTTGCCAAACACAATTCTACATGATCTTTTTACTTAATCCTTACAAATTTCCAGAAAATAAATATTATAACTACATTTGTTAAATCTCCAATAGTTCAATAAACCTAGAAGTCAAGAAATGAAATAAAAGTTCATGCCTTCTAAGTGGATTCTGTAAGCACTACTGTATATTCTGGCTCTATTTTAGATGGAAGTCTATATCAGATTTGTGTTCTCGAATAAATAAATTTGCTCTGTTTTTCTTAGCATTTTTATTAGCGGTAATGAGGATACTGGTATACAAAAGTTCTAAGATTCTTTCTATTTGAAATTATTGTATCTCATTCCAATAGATATTTTATTTTGCCTTCTATTGTATCTTTGTCACTTTTCAATGGCAGCAGACTTTCACTATCCCTGGATAGAGTCTGCTGTGGTCTCACAGAATTTACACTCTCCTTTTTCTATTTGTTAACATACATGACAAATAATTTTAAGTCATATTATAATCTCAGTTTATTGATTAGAATTTCCCATTCTACATAATATTAAAATCACTGAACTTAAAATATGACATCCTTAACCAACCTGCTAATATTTCTTATATTAATAAAATTTCATATGTGGCCTACAGTAGCATTTATATTTTCTATCAGTTAATTAATAAATATCATTACATATAGGCATTTCAAATTTTTTATAGAACATTTTATAGAAGATTTAGCCTGGTGCCAAGGTTTAGAATAATACAAAATTTTCTATGTTGAACATACTTACATTCATTTTATAGAATGTGTATATAGAATTTAATGAAAAAATGAAAAATAAACAACAAAATAAGTTGAAGTTACATAGTTTAATGTGAATAATAATAAACTTGCTATTCTAAGAAATTCTCTTTGTTAACAGTTTGCTTAACTTTTCTACAAGGATCTTAAAGAGGATGATTTATTTCTTTGTAATTCAGACATTTCCATATATGTGTATTAAAAAGCAGCCGAAACAGTTTATCCAATGTGATTGAAAGAGGTGTGGAATATTTTTATTACTGATACAGAGATAAATATGTGTTAAATAAGAAAGGAATGAATATTTTGATATTCTTGTTCTCTACCAAACTTTTTTTTTTTTGTACTGGGCATCGAACTCAGGACCTTGCAGTTCTGAGGCAGGTGCTATGCCACTGAGTTAGATGCCTGCCTCTACCAAATTCTTTATATCCAATTAACTATTTATCTACCTATATGCCAAATATTCAAAATAATCCTTAACATTTTCCTGTACCCCCCCCCTTTATTGGTACTGGGGATCGAACTCGAGAACTTGAGCTTGCTAGGCAGCCAGCGGAAACATTGAGCTAAATCCTCGGCCCACCCTTAGTATATCATGGAGTTCATTATTTGAAATTTGCATCTCATACATGGACTTCCAATCTCTTCCTGAAACCATCCCACATGAGACTCTAGTTACTTCATATCTCTTTACACTCAAACTACAAAAATGCATTCATGAGATAAAGGCATAGCTCTGTTGTACAGTGCAAGTTTAGCAAGTATCGTGTCCTGAGTTCAATCGCTAGCAACCTTCTCTGTCCTCTCACTCAAAAAGAACATCTCTCAGGCTGCATTGAAAACATGCTTTCTTTGGCAAGAATGTACTAAAAAAAAGAGTTTCTTTTTAAAGTGAAATTTCTTTTAAAAGATGATTAAATTATTCAACTAGTGTTTTTTTTTTAAAAAAACCTATAATATTTTGCTTTATTTTTCATAGAACTAAGAAGACTTTTTTAAAAAAAGATTTTCTTTATTAGTATCTACTTGTATTACATTGAAATAAATTTTTTTAAAAAACTATAACTTAACCATTCAACAGATAATATTTCAAGATTAAAGAAATCTCATCTCATATGAATGTTCTAAGGAAAATGTTAAGTCTAATGTTTGTTTGCTAATTAGACTGAGTTTGGTATACAGTTTCCCATATTAAATATTCTCAAAAAATTTACCACTTAAAATTACCATATATGAAACAAAAGAAAGTACCCTAGTTTAGTTCCCTGACATTTGCTCTTCAGTAAGTTTCATACCCTTTTGAGCTAACTAATAATTATAAGTGGATCATTGATCTTAATCTACAGTACATTTAAAGAAGTAACTTACTTCTATAGGTATTCCATATGGTTAATGATATGTAAATATAAATTTGATTCTTTTCAGCCTCAAACAAACAAAATTAAAAATCCTTTCAGAAAGTCATGGAAAAAATGCAAATAAAAGAAGATTTGCTTCATGCACCAGAATGTTTGCAACTTGTCCTTATGAATTATGCATATAGATAGCTAATCACAGCCATTATATGTTGTGAATCTCTGTAAATAGCATCCTCATGCATTGATGTTATGGGAACAGAAATAGAAGTACTGAACTGAGATTCAATGAACCCTTTCCTGTTGCACATATGTTCAGTTTTAAGTGTTACCCAATTGTTTAAGTGCTGTACTTTTGGGAAAGACAGATAAGTAAGACAGACTTAATTCTTAGACATATATTTTTTGTATATGTATACATATACCTATTCATATGTGTATACCTATGAATTTTAATTTTGAGAGGTATGATCTTATCCCATAAGGTACTACTCAAATGTATATTTAAATTTTCCTTAAAATTTAAAATGTGTACTGTCAAATAATTTTTTTGTCTTGACTGTAATGACCCTATAAGATATTGGTAAGCATGAATTCTCTCCCCAATATTTTGTCATAAATTGATAGGAAGTAATAACCCCAATTCTTTACATCTCCTTGAATCCAAGCCTTTAGTAAAATATGCTTACACGTCTTCCAATCAAAAAGGGAAGATTATATATTGTCCATTTGTATTTGGGTGGCTTTTATGGTTTAAGTATAAACTGCCTCCAAAAGATTCGTGTATTAAGGCAGTAATGCTCAGAAGTTAGTTTTTTTTTTTTTTTTTTTTTTGCTTAAATTCTTTTATTGGTACATTTTAAATATACAATACATTTACATTTATCATTGGGTACTTGTACCTGTACATGATGTATCTTGGTTCTTATTTTTTCCCCATTCCCTGTCCTCCCTTCACCCCCTCCACCCTTCCCTATTGACAAAACTTTGTTTCCATTTTTTTTCTCATAATTTTCCTTTCCCTTCTTTCCTTTCACCTTCCCCTCCCACTTCCCCTACCCCTTTGGACCTTTTCTTCCTATCTCAAATTATCAATTATTCATTTTAATCATTTTAATCCTTGTTTACACTTTCAGTTTCTCACATCAGAGAAACTATTTGGTATTTACACGTGTGTCCTATTTATTTCACTTAAGAGTATGGCCTCAATATTCATCTATTTAGCTATAAATATTTCTAATTTTTCATTCTTTATGGCTGATTAGTACTCAATTTTGTAAAAAAAACCCCATATCTTTTTTATCCAGTTTCCAGTTGATGAGCACTTGGGCTGTTTCCAAACTTTAGCTATTACAAACTGTGCCGCTATAGACATGAATACACATAAATTGCTGTGGTATGATTCTTTTAATTCTTTTGGGAAGATATCAAGTAGGGGAATAGCTAGAAGTGAGTTTTAATAAACCACGTAGATCATTAGATTGTTGAACTCATCAGCAGAATAATCCCATCACTGAATGAGATTGTTAGGACTTGGGACCCAACTGAAGAAAGTAGGTCACTGTTGGAAGTTCTTGAAGGGCATTTGTCTTACTTTGGGTCATTTACTCTCTGCTTCTGGGCTGTCATGAGGTAAGCAGTTTTCTCTGCCTTATAGACAGGCAACTATGGACTAAAACCTATAAAATTGTGAGCCAAAATAAGCCTATTATCCTTAAAGATATTAATATCTAGTATGTTGTCCCAGAACCAAACATACAACTAATGCAGTAAATTTGGGTTTTGACTTGGTCATTAGAATGTTTTAGATATAGTGAATCAGTTCTCAAATTAGTTTTGAAGAGGACAAATTTTAGCAGTTTATATTATTTATTCTAGAATCTCTTAAATATTCCAAGACCACAAATTATATCAATTTTTTGAAAATTATCCTCTACACCAACTGTTATAAATACTAAAATTTGGAAGAAAGAAGTGTAAGCAACACAAACACCTAGCCATTATTACAATATAAGACTTCTGTTATGGCTTGTGTCTAGATGTCTTCCCAAAGTCTCCTGTAGTCATAGGTGGGACTTTTCAGAGGGGGCTGGATCTAGGGTGTATGATACTGGAATTAAGAGTGTGGGATTACTAAATTAGTCCACTGATTGGTTTGTCATAGTTCTGAGTATGCATAATGGGAAGGCCCACCCTGAGTGTGGCTGGCATCACCCAAAGGGCGGGTAGCTTGGAAAAGATAAAATGGAGAGTCAGGTTGCTGCTGCTACTTCTGCTTCACTGCTTTGGTACTTTTCTGCTTGCTGCTTTCTGCCTGCCATGAACGGTTTCTCCTCTGTGATATCCCTCTGCCATCCCACCCTGCCTTGGAGCCAGCCAACTATGAACTGAAACTTTTACAATCTGTGAGCTACAATGAACTTTTCTTCCTTTAATGTTGTGTGTCAGGTATTTTGTCTCAGCAATGAGAAAAGTAACTAAAACAACCTCTTAGTAATGAACCAAACTACAGTAATATGAACATGTTTGATACAGTAACAAATTTACCACAAGAACTGGGGGGGAGGGTGCAGAAATTGCCAAAAAAAAGGACAAATTGTTCTTAATTATAGTAAAGGGGAATGATGGAAGAAGGACATTATTTTTTAAATTCTCATTTTAAGTCTTATGGTACTATTTAAAATTTGGATAATATGAATTGCCTATATTACTTAAAAAATTAAGAAGAGGCTGAGTATGATGCATGCCTGTAATCCCAGTATTTGGGAAGCTGAGGTAGGAGGATCACCATGAGTTTGAGACCAGCCTGGGCGACCCATGAGTTTGATACCAGGCTGGGCTACATAGTGAGTTCAAATCTAGTCTGGAATACAGAGCAAGATCATTTCAAAAAAAAAAAATTAAGAAAGCACAACTATAAACCTAGTTCAAAACATATTGCTATCATTATCAGTGTAGGCTGGGGATGACAAATATTACATACTTTGGATTTTTTAAACTTTTGCAATGTTTGTATATACTCAGTAGCTTGAAGGAAATTACATATATGCACTTAAATAATATTGATATTTATATGTAAAAATATTTATCTAAATATGTGTAGTTTACATATTTTCTGTACAAATGTAAAAGTACATATGCTTACATATGAATACATATATATGTTTGTGTGTATTTAAACAATTTTTGCATGAAATAAAGTTAATATACATTCAATTAACAGAAAATGCAATGGTGTCACTATCTCAGTCTGCCATGTGAAATATGATTTTCACATCACTGTCATTCCTGAATCTTGAGAAATGTATTGCCAGTAACCAATTATTAACTTACACTTTTCTTTCCACCTAAATACTTAAAAGGTAGAATATGCTCTTCCATTCATACAGTATGTAGGGTAACTAAGCAGCTCAGTAGCACCACTGGAATATCTATATCAGCTGTTAACCTACGGAAAAAACAAGAAGTGGAATCTTTTTTGTTCATGTACAGTACTCTGCTTTGGATGAGAGTTTATGATATGTATGTATGTATTTGTTTTTAAAAAGAAATGCCTGAAGCAGTTTAGAGACCAAGAAATTATTCTTTTGGAGGTAAGGAGGCATGCTGTTGCATGGCATTTTAAATGTTTTCTCCAGTTCTCTGCTTCATTACCAACATTTTTGGTGAAGATTGTTTTGTTATTGAAATACCTAGTTGATTTTATGTACTGACATGATTTCTTTTTCTACATGCTACTCTAATTCTTCACTAAACTTGTTAAAAATTTGATCAGCTCATCCATAATCAGTTTTTCTGTTAGTGATGTCATCTTCATAGTCATCATTATATCATCTCGATTCAGATCATTCCAGGTATTTGATTATTTGCCAGTAAATGAGAACTGAAGCCTCATTATTGAAGTTGAAAACTTTGATATCTACTTTTTCCAGCTAACTGATGGAATGTGAAAGTATACTTTTTGCACATGTAAGGAGGTCTGACATTAGATTTTTTCTCAATTGACATATAGAATCCTTGAAAGTCACCAATTTTTCATCATCATTACTGAACATAGTCACAGACCAGAGGTTGCGCCAGGCATTCGCACTGTCTTCATTCACCGTTTTTTAACCACTGGAAATAGAATGTATGGTACTCTTCATGCTAATGTTATTTTGAAAACCATATACTTCCATAATTCTATTCACTGCTATTTACATGCTGACCAAGAAATTATTTTTGTATTTACTTTCAACTTATCTGAAGATACTCAACTCACATGACTGCATTTGTTAGGTAAAATTTGTGGAAAAATACCTGGCATAAAAATTATTTTCACTAGAATTAGCATTAAAATAGCCTAGGAATAACAAAATCTTGCAAGCTTCATCCAGTCACACTTCCCTTTACTAAGCAAGAGCCAGTCTCACAAAAAGTGAAGCCAATCAGAAAAGATGTCACTGGTGATCCATACTACCTCACTAGTGCAATAATGGACTGGTAAAAAATCCACTTCTTTAGAAAAATGAGGACTCAAAACATTGCCTAACTCAGCAAGTTTACACTTCCAGTGAGTGCTGCTTTATCACTTCCCAGGACAGTTGCTTCATCTTTAGCATCCTTAATCTCTGTAGGATTGTTTCCTCAAGCATAGTTAGTGTTTGAACACATAACACAGAACCATATGTTTCATCAACACTTTAGATGGGTTTTGCCATTAGATTTTTATCTGCAATGACAATTTTGTCAGTGATTATTTCACTGTCTTATGATGAACAGATTTTTATCACCATAAATCTTTAAAAAATGTTTTCCACTAGTCATTACCTTTTTAAAAGTAGAAATTCAACTATTTATCTTTCTGTTTCTTCAAGTCATATATAGTCATCATTTTAATACTGATTCTTGGGTAGATTATTTCTCACCTACAATGTTGTCCAGTTGTGCCAACAGCTTGATTTTCTGTATTATTAATAAACACACATGATTTTTTATTTTCTTATCACTATTTTCCATTGGGGTATTTCCAGCCTTTTTTGGTATATTCAATAGTATCTTTATACCACAGAGTAAAAGTGACAAAAATAAAAAAAATCCACAGTCCATAATGTATGTAGTTCTCTGACCTGCAGGGGGCATTGTGGGTAACTTGCTTTTGGCATTCAGCATGTTTTAATCCCCACTGTGGGAGTAACTCCTTGGCTGAATCTGGGGCTGTGATAGGTCCTAGGAGGGTTTTTCTTTCTTTTTTCTTTTTTTGGAGATGCTAAATAAACTATGTGTTGTGTGCCTGGTTTTTGAATCTCATCTACCACATGAGACCCCAGTGTGGAATTTTCCACTAGTTGCATCAAGACAGTGCTCAAAAAGTTTTGAATTAATGAAGCATTGCTGATTTTGGATGATCTGATTAGAGATGCTCAGACTGAACCACAATACTTCTATAAACATTAAAATACTTTCTAATTATACAACATATATAGAGATAAATACATTGATGCCATATACATGATACTATGTATGTGTATGTGTGTTTCAATGGGAAAAACTATTTATGTTTTTATATAGCTTTCAAGTTTCATAAAAATGTCACTCATGACTTAAAATGATATCTAAATATATAGCACAAATATTTATAAAGATAAAAATTATCAACCTTTATTAGTTATCCCAACAATCATAATTTTTTAATATTCTGTTTAAAATAAGAAGTAAAAGTAAACATATAGTTTTGGTATAATGCTTTAAATAAATAAGCATATATCTTTTTCTTAACTTCTGATACCATGAAAAGCTTCTTTCAATGGCCTTTCAATTTTCAAGCAATCTTAACCTATGTTTTCAAAATCCTTTTAATCAGTGCAAGGTACAGCAAGGTAAAGTAAAATTTGTTAAGATAAAAGGACCATGACGTTTATACTGTTATCTAGATCAAAAGGAATTCGTAGAACTGGGGAAAAAATATTAAGGATCTGTCATTTATTCTATAGCTTTATGCTAATTTATAAGTGAGATTATTGAACTTTCCAAATATATCTTTCAAAACCTGTAAATAGCAGTCAAAAATCTGTGATAGTTATTTCATTCACAGTATTAGAAACACATTAAAAAACAACTCCATAATTATTTGTGAAATAATTTGACATTTATAGGATATATTTTAATTTCTGATATCCTACCTAAATTCATTTTATTTCTTCTTAGAATAATTTTCAATATCACACATAATACTGATACATTTATAATACTGTAATACATTTATTTATTCTTAGTTGTTTCTCTCTCTTGAATGCTTCCTGAAAGCAATGTTTTTTAATCTTTTATTCATTACTCCCTCTGTAATATGCAGCAACATGACTAGCAAATTTAAGTGTTCAAATAAGAATTATTAAAAGAATAAGGGAATTCAACTCAGTTTAATTCACTAAGAATCCTTCTTTCTTGAAGATGCTGGATGAATTAGACTTGGTCCCTGCTCTCAAGTATTTAAAAATTCAAGTATTAAAAGGAGAACCATTTAATAATTTGAAACTATAGTTTTTGCTCTATGAAAGGGGTAGATAAACAAAAGAACTTTTGCAGGAAAAATGAATTTTTAAAGGAAGGTAATGAAGATTCATTTCTGAGATTGACTCTAAAGAATACAAATATGACATGTATATAAGAATATTCCAGACTGATGTAACAATTCAATAAAAGGGCTTTTGGAGGAAGATAGCATAAAATGCTGAACAATTGGTGATGTCTTGGTTTTTTTTTTGGGGGGGGTACCGGGGATTGAACTTGGGTCCTTGCGCTTGCACAGCAGGTGGCGAAAACACTGAGCTAAATCCCCAGCCCTTTGGTGATGTCTTAGCAGAAAGTAAGCAGATTGATAAACATTAATGGCAGAAAGACAGAACAAAGTCAAACTAGGCAAATTTTGAATACTTTGGATATATATGTATTGAAACTTGTTCTTGGCCAAATCTGTGTTTTTTTGGGTTTTTTTCCCCCATTAACTTTATTGGTACATTTTAGGTATAAAATACAGTTACTTTCATCATTGAGATCTTGTACCATTACATGAGTATCATGATTCTTATTTTTTTCCCCTTCCCTTGCCCTCCCTTCACCCCTTCCATCCTTCCCTAATTGAAAAGACCTTGTTTCCATTTTTTTTTCCTCTTCTCATATTTTTTCCTTTCCCTTTTTTCCCTTCCCCTACCCCTCCCAATTCCCCTGCTCTTTTAGACCTTTTCTTCCTGTTACACAATATCAGTTATACATTTTTTAAATTATAATATCAAGATCTAGGAGACATTAACACAGATTTTACAGAATTTAAAAGGATATAAAAGCATATTTCAAAAATCTTTTTTGAAATAAATTTGACAACTTCTAAGAAGTAACTTGGAAGGCAAATTAATGAAACTAACTCTGGAGAAAATATAAAATTTGAATAGTACTTATTAAAGAAAGTATATTCCTAGCTGGAAAACCTACCTATATGACAATAGCAGCCTCATAAACATTTTAACTGATAAATTGTATCAAACAATTAAAGCAGAAAAAAGAAGGAACACTTCTCCCCTCATTTTAGGAACTCAACATTGTGCTAATCTGAAAACTGGATAAAGATAATAGAAGAAAAATGTATGAACATAAATAGAAATTTGTTTAACAAAACAAACTATTGGAAGTCAGATCTGGCAGGATGTAGAAAGTGGTTTTGTTATAGGGATGGCAGTGTTGGTTCAGCATTGGAAGACCAACCCCAAAAGTCATCATTTAAACAGAGGAAAGGAAAAAGTCATATGATCCTGTCACTAGTTGGAGAAAAAGTATTGGACTAAATTCTACAGCTGTTCATGGTCAAAGCTATCAGGAGACTAGAAGTAGAACAGAACCTTCTCAACAGATTAAAGACATGTACTCCATACTTCCAGAGAGAACACCTTATATAAATGGAGAAGATACAATGCTTTCTCCTTAAGGTGGGGAACAAGGGCAGATATGCTTACTCTTTATCTGTCCATTCAACTTTAAAACCTAGTCCCCACCAAAATAGTCTGGCAATAAAGTGACACAATTAGGATAGGATTGCCATGGCAGAAGCAAAATCTTTATATGTAGATGAAATGATCATCTACAGGGAAAATACTAAGAAATCTTTAGGAGCCCCTAGAACTTGTACTTGAATTTATTTTTAAGCAGGATTATAAAACACAAGGTATATATAAAAATTCAGGTCTGTGTATACTTGCTATAAATGAAGAATTGGATATTGAAATTTAAAAGTTATGTAGGAGTACAAAGGACCTAGAAAAGTTAAAAAAAAAAAAACAACAGTGTTGGAAGATGTTTGGTACCTAATTTTAAGACTTCTTCTAAAACTACAGTAATCAAGGCAGTGTTGGTGTAAGGAAAGACATATAGATCATTGGAATAAAACAGAGAATCTAGGAAACAGAACCACACATATAAGGTCCCCTGAGTTTTGAAAGATTATTTAACATTAGCATTTTATAGAATATAAACTCAATTCAAGAGCTGAGGAAGAGATAGTGTTTTCAGCAAATGGCACTAGAATACCTGGTATTCGTATATAAAAAGTTAACCTCAACCCTTTATTTCCATACATGAAAATAACTTGAAGGGATCTATGAACCTAAATATGAAAGCCTAAAAGTATAAAACTTCAAGAAGAAATTATAAGGGAAAATATTTATGAATTCAGGGTAGGCAAGAACTACCTAGGATATAAACCACAGGATGCATAAAAGAAAAAAATGATGAATGAGATTCCATCAAAATTTAGAACTTTAAATGACATCATTAAAATGAAAAGTAGTCCGTAAGCAGACCATATTTACAATGCATATAATCTATGACCAGAATATATAAAGAATTCTTAGAGCTCATTAATAGACAACTCAATTAAAATGTAGACATAAGAAGATGATAAATAGCCAGTATAGCACAAGGAATGGTGTGCAACTCTAGCATCAGAAAAATACTAATCAATACAATAACAAGATTGAATTATACACTCATTAGGGAGATGAAGTTCAAAGTTTTAAAAGCCTTGTCATGACTTTTTCTTTTTGTTAGATTCTCCCCCTTTACATTTAATTTGTCACTCCCAATGGATTCGTTCTGCTGGGTTTCCTGGGGTTGTGGTCCTCATTGTCTTTTCCTAGGGTATTGTCTAAAATTTTTTGGAGTGCTGGTTTGGAATTCATGAAGTTCCTGAGGTGCTCTTTATCATGAAAATATCTTATTTCTCCATCAATTTTGAAAGATAGTTTTGCAGGGTACATCAATCTGGGTTGGAGGGTGATTTCCTTTAGGGCTTGAAATACATCACTCCAAGCTCTTCTTGCCTTGAGGGTTTGCATTGAGAAGTCTGCTGTGATTCTGATGGGCTTTCCTTTGTATGTGATTTGTTTCTTTTCTCTCACTGCTTGTAGAATTTTGTTCTTCTGTTGGATTTCTGGAATCCTAACTATTATATGCCTATGTGTAGATTTTTTTTTGATCAAGGCTAGCTGGAGTCCTATATGCCTCACTCATCTGTATGTTAAGTTCTTTTCCCCTTCTTGGGAAGTTTTCTGCCATCACTTCTGTGAACAGATTTTTTATGTCATCTGCACTCTCTCTTCTTTCTTCATTGACTCCAATCAGTCTTATGTTATTCTTCTTTGCATCATCTAGCAGCTGCTGGATTGATTTCTCATCTTGCCTTACAATTTTAAAGCAATTTTTCTTTTCCTCCTCACTAATTGCAATCTTGTCTTCTATATGTGAAATTCTATCCTCACATTGGTTCATTCTGCTGCACAGACTTTTGATGGATTTTTTAATCTCTTGGAAATCTGTTTGCATCTGTTTTATGGATTCCATTTGTTTTCTATGTTGGGATTCCATCATGTTCCTCAGATTCTCAATTTTTTATCTGTGTCCTCTCTAGATTTATTAATCATGTCTTGCACCATGAGCAAAATCTTTGCTGTTATCTGAATAATTATTTCTGATTTCATTTTCCCAGATCCTCTTTTGTTGCCAGTTCAGAGTGTCCAGGTGGTTGAGTATCAGATTGTTCCATCTTGTTTCCCTTTGGGGTTGCTGTAGGTGATCTGAAACTCTGTTTTTGACGCTTGTGTATGTGTTTTCTCATTTCCACATTGGGGGGGAGGTGCTTCTGGCACCCACTCAGCTCACCTTCTCTGCCGTAGGAGCTTGGGATGGCAGCGGGGGAGCTTCCTTCTGGGTGCTGGGACCGGCTCACCTTCTCTGCCCGAGAAGCCTGGGATGGAGGCAAGGAGCTTCCTTCCAGGTTCTGGGACCACCTGAGCTTCTCTCCAAATCTGTGTTTTAGAAAACTAGTTATGATTGCAATAAAATATGTGGGCTTATTGTTAGGAGATGGTGAGTTAGGATGACAATCTGGAGATCTTTGCTATGGTTTAGTTGGGACACAATGAGAACTGGAATTGGAGTAGCTTCAGTGAGAATAGAGGCAGAGAAGTAATTTTGAGATAATATTAAAAGGGAGTGAAGATTAACTGATATATTTGTAAGACAGAAGGAGATTTGAAAAAATGGCTCTAGAGTCATAGACAGATTGGTCCATGGTAAAACTAATTTTTAGATCTGATTCTTAGGAAAGATGCATGGTCTGTCTTTTTTCCATAATTTTGATGAAAACTGTGTCTATCAATCATAAACCTTCTAAAATTTTAATTCAATTTAATTTTTATTCACTTTTTCAATAAAACTTCCAAACTTCTGTTCCTGTTTATCCTGTTTCTATTAACTTCTCTAGGCAAACAAGATATTCTATACTTTTTAATCTATCATTCAATAATTTTTGTACCATCTTCTATCAATGAATTTCTCAAATTATATATTGATTCTTCAAACACTTCCTGATCAGAAACAGGACACAAGAAATAATAACTCCTGAGGGTAAAAAGATGAATATAGAAATGGAGAATAAGTCTTCAAAAACCATTCAGGTTCTGTTTAAAGAACTAAATGAGTAAATCTATCTTTTCAATGATATATACCAATTGCAGTCGTGCAGTATATATTGTGAGTTCTTGGTTCAATTCTGTTTATCAAGCTAGTGAACTAATGATCAAATTCTAATGCTTTCTTTATTCCTTCCCTTATTACTTTTATCACTGTACTCTCAGGTCTACACATAAGTATTTTAATCTTTACCATTCTGTTAGTTATTGTAATGAAATTTTACTGAGAATTTTTTAAATTAAATTGCAGTTGTAATAAAAAAGGTTAAAAGATTCTCTGTACATTTTGTCCCTGAGAAAAATCTAAGGTACATTATCTCAACTAGGATATAGAAACTGTTGATTTTCGTCAATCATATTCACATTTACACAGATTGGCTTTTACTATTGTGTGTGTGTGTGTGTGTGTGTGTGTAAATCCTATAAAATTGCATCTTTTTAGGGTTTACTTCCTTCATGACAGTGAAGTTACTAAACATATCCAACACCACAGTGCTTCTTGTGTTCCTATTCCTATTTTGTGGTGACACATATCTCCCAACACCTTCTCCATTTTGGTCCCCTACTATTGGTAACCACTAAACTGCCCTACATTTCTAATCTCCATTTCATAATTAGTTTATAAATAGACACATACAGTGGGCAACTTTTGAGGTTGGCATTTTTTTATCTCAGCCTGAGACTCTGGACATATATCCTATAGTATGTGTAATCATTGTGCATGCCTTTGTTATTGTTGAGAAGTGTTCACTGGTTTGGAGAAACCAGAGTGTGGTTAACCATTTACCTTTCAAAGTACTCCTGGGCTGGTTCTATTTTTGACTATTGAAAATAAAGATATTAAAAGTTCTTGTGCAGATCTCATTTGAGCATAAATTTTTATTCTGGTGGAATAAATATTTAAAACAACTTTTGCCAAGTAAAGTGGTAGCTGTGTATTTTATAAAATCTGCTCAGCTGTTTTCCAGTGTGTCTGTACAGTTTTACATTCCCATAAGTAACCTGTGAGTGATTCAATTTTTCTGCATCCTTACCCGAATTTGGTGTTGTCACAATTTTTTTATTACAGCCACATGTCCCATAAACCCATCTTCATGTTATATTCTTTGTAGAGTAGAGGTCTTTGCAAATAATTTCACTGGTTATTCTGACTTTGATGGACACTGTAGTATATTGACCAGCTCCTCCAGTGACAATGTTGTCTCAGTTGTCAATTCTGATATATGAAGATAGTAGGCACAGAGGAATGTTTTGTCCTCTGAGAGATTGTGTAAATTGAACAGATTGCATAAGGTTACATCTTTTCTTAGGAGAAAGCACATCCAATGAGTGTCTGATTAGGGTATGTAATGATCTTGAATCACGGCCTGACTGGAAACAACACAGAAGGAACATTTTCATTTCAAAGTTTCCTGTGGTGTTTTAGTGTGTATTTCAAATTGATTTTTCTCTTCCATCGCCTCCTTTCTTCTACCCTTTTTCACAAAGTTTGTTTTGAAAATGCTCTTAACTTTGGGCACTAAAGTCTATATGCCATATATCATTTCAGGTAACTTAAACTACAATCCTGGTGTGACTTAAATTTTCACCATTTATTTTACTTCATATTCCAGTATGAAGAACATTGACTAAATGGAATCTAACATATATTAGAAAGTAGCTGTTTTCCATTTCTCCTGTTTATTAAGCTACTATCTCTTAACTTCAGACCTATCTTTGTATACTTATTTTATGGGTTTCATAATAAGTGATACAATTTGAGTACTCTACAGGAACAGGAATAAGGCGCACTCTCTCGTATTTGCTTCAGGTGTTTGTCAGTGTCACCATAACTCAGCAGTGCTTGCACTTTTCTTTCTTTTATCTTTTTTGTCCCTCTCTCTCACTCATTCTCTTGCTGTCTCACATTGCTCCTCATTTCCCCATTTGTTCCTTTCTGCACTGAATTCAGATTTCTCCCTTACGGTTTTTTTCTTCTCTTTTCCCTTCTCTTGATTATCATTAGGTTTAAAGGAAAGTAAATTTGGTATCTAGCCTCTCTGTTGCTGTTAGGTGATTCTATTCACATCTTTGTTCTTTCATTCTGCCATTTTCTCTTGCCTTTAACAACTTCTTAGAGTTTGTGTGATCTTTCTGTGTCCTCGGGCCTCACTGCTAATCTTACCTGTTCTTTCTACCTGCCCCTCCCTCCCCAACTCCTTTTAACTCCCCACCCAAAGGGGAAAGATGCTATATTGAAGGGCTTATTCATTATAACCTTATGTTACGTTGGTCCTCAGTTTTAATTTAACTCACATAGTTAAAATTGATAGATTAATAACTACCACAAATTGCCATTTTCAAAGCTGTGCTTGATGTTATGGTATTGCTAACTATGTCTTTTGGGCTAACATGTTGTGATTGATCTAATTAGTTTTCTTTCCCGGTATAAGGAAAATAAAATAGCCTCAGAGTCATTTTCCTACCCGGTACAAGGAAAATAAAATAGCCAAAAACAAGCTATATCTAGAAGACACCTCTGAAAAGCAATCATTCCACAAGGGTTCTAAACACAAGCAATAAAGATACCTACACTAAGCAATTTTGAAATATCAACCCAGGAATTAAACCAAGGACAATACCAAAAACAAGAATGAGAATACACTTAAGCAAGGCACAAATGCAGGCTTCCATGCCACAAAAAGGAAATTCTGGAGGAAATGAGGTGGAAAAGTCTGACAAGCCACCACTTGGATACCCAAAAACTGATAGCACAGGAAGTAACAAAGCAGATGCATGAGGCTCTAGAAAAATTCAAAGCAAAAATAATCTCCCAGATAAATACAGACATGGTGAGCAGAATGAAAGACATGATTAGAAGCTCTAGAGCAGGAACAGATAAGAAAATAGATGAGATCAGAAACATGCTGAAAGCCATGAATGCCCAGCATAAAAAAGAAATGGAAAACATGATCACCCAACATATGAAAGAAATGGAAACCATGAAACAGATTCAAACAGATGTTTAAGAGATTAAAAATTCCATTGAAAGGATGCAGAGCAGACTAAGAGAATCTGAAGACTGAATATCAGCTATAGAAGACAGGATTGTGGTTAAAGACCATGAAAACAGAGATATCTTAAAGATAGTAAGGGACCATGTGAAATCAATCCAACAGCTGCTAGATGATGCAAAGAAAAATAACATAAGACTCATAGGAGTCCACAATAAAACAGGAGAAAGTATAAATGACATAAAAAAAACTGTTCACAGAAGTAATAGTAGTAAACTTCCCAAACAGAGGTAGAGAATTGGACATACAGATAAGTGAGGAATATAGAACTCCAAGCAGCCATGACCAAAAAAAATCTAAACCTAGACATATAATAGTCAAGATCCCAGAAACCCAACAGAAGAACAAAATTCTACAGGCAGTTAGAGAAAAGAAACAAATCACCTACAAAGGAAAGCCCATCAGAATCATGGCAGATTTCTCAACACAAACCCTCAAATCAAGGAGAGCCTGGAGTGAAGTATTTCAAGCCCTAAAAGAAAATAACTTCCAACCTCGACAGTTGTATCCAGCAAAATTATCTTTCAAAATCTATGGGGAAATAAGATGCTTTCAAGACAAAGAACACCTGAGAAATTTCATGAGCACCAAACCAGCACTCCAAACAATTTTAAGCAATATCTTAGAAAAAGACAAAGAAGGTCACAACTCCATGAAGCCCAGCAGAGAGAAGGCACCATGCAAGGTAAGACACTAAAGTGAAAGGGGGGAAAATAAGAAATAAAGGAGCCAAAAAAAGTAAAACGTCATGACAAGGATGAGTCAATATCTCTCAATTTTAACTATCAATGTTAATGGCCTCAATTGACCAATCAAAAGAAATAGACTGACAGAAAGGATTAAGAAGCAAATCCAGATATATTCTGTATACAAGAAACACACCTAACTCAAAAGGAAATCCATAGACTGAAAGTAAAAGGATGGAAAACAGTTCTCCATGCAACAGGAACCCAGAAAAAAGCAGGGGTAGCAATCTCATTTGCAGAGAAAGTACATATCAAACCAAAACTAATTAAGAGAGACAAAGAGGGTCACCCCACATCCTTGTGAAAGGAACAATCCAAGAGGAAGAGATGACAATCCTAAATATATATGCACCAAATACGAATGCCCCCAACTATACAAAGCAAATATTAATGGACGTGAAAAACCAAATAAGCACTAATAAAATTGTAGCGGGGGACCTCAACACCCCTCTCTCACAAATAGACAGATCAACTAGAAAAAATATTAACAATGTAATTCTAGAACTGAAACAAGCTGTTGAACAAATAGACTTAATAGATGTTTACAGTGTTCCACCACGCAAAATCAGAATACACATTCTTTTCAGGTGCACACGAGTCATTCTCCAAAATAGGTCACATGCTAGCTCAAAGGACATATCTAAGTAAATGTAAAAGAATCAAAGTTATCCCCTGTATATTATCAGACCATAGTGCAATACAATTGGAGATCAATAACATAAGAAACCACAAAACTCCCACAAACACATGGAAATTGAACAACACCCTCCTGAACAACCAATGGGTGACAGAGGAAGTTAAAGAAGAAATTAGACAGTTTCTACAAGTAAATGATAATGCCAGGATAACATACACAAACCTGCGGGATGCAATGAGAGCAGTTCTATGCGAGAAATTCATAGCAGTGAATGCCCATATTAGGACAACAGAGAGAACTCAGTTAAATAACCTAATGCAGAACATCAAGATCCTAGAAAAAGAAGAACATAACAAACCCAAAGCTTGTACAAGAAAATAAATTATAAAGATCCAAGCAGATATCAATGCAATGGAGACTAAGAGAACGATACAAAAAATCAATGAAACAGAGTTGGTTTTTTGAAAGAATAAATAAAATCAATAAACCTTTAGCCAACCTTATCAAAAAAAGGAAAGAAAAGACTCAAATCCATGCAATTAAGAATGAAAAAGGGGAAGCCACAACAAATCCAGCAGAAATTCAGAGAATCATCAATACCTACTTTGAGAACCTGTACTCTAATAAAATGGAAAACACCGAAAAAATGGACAGATTTCTAGATGCATATGAATTGCCAAAGTTAAATGAAGAAGATATAGAAATTCTAAACACCCCAATAACAATGAGTGAAATTGAAAATGTAATAAAAAACTTACCATCACAGAAAAGCCCAGGTCCTGATGCCTTCACTTTTGAATTCTACAAGACATTTAAAGAAGAACTACCACCATTACTCTTTAAACTCATCAATAAAATTGAAAGGGAAAAAAGGCTTCCGAATTCATTACTGGAAGCAAGTGTTACTTTGATCCCAAAACCAAGGAAAGACCCAACCCAAAAAGAGAAATACAGATCAATCTCCCTAATGAACATAGATGCAAAAATCCTCAACAAGATACTGGCAAACAGAATTCAGAGTGTCATCAAGAAGATCATACACCCTGACCAGTCGGATTTATCCCAGGGGTGCAAGGATGGTTCAACATCCATAAATCAATAAATGTAATACACTATATTAACAGAGCCAAGGACAAAAACCACATGATCATCTCAATAGATGCAGAAAAAACACTTGACAAAATCCTACACTAATTTATGATAAAAACGCTACAGAAACTTGGAATACAAGGCCTTTATATCAACCTGATTAAGTGTGTCTATGAAAAACCAACAGCCAACATCATACTAAATGGTCAAAAACTTAAAACTTTCATGCTAAAATCTGGAACAAAACAATTATGCCCACTACCACCACTCTTGTTAAATATTGTTCTGGAAATATTAGCTATAGCAATTAGAAAAGAGAAAAAAATAAAAGGAATAAATATAGGAAAGGAAGAAGTGAAACTATCATCATTTGCTGATGATATGATTCTTTACATAGAAGATCCAAGAAACTCAGTCAAAAGTCTACTAGGCCTAGTTGACAGATTCAGTAGAGTAACTGGACACAAGGTCAACACTCAAAAAACAATAACCTTCTTATACGCAAATAGCAGACCCATTGAGAGAGAAATTCAGCAAATAATTCCTTTTACAATAGCATCTAAAAAAATGAAATATCTAGGAATCAATCTAACAAAGGAAGCAAAAGACCTCTACACTGAAAACTACAGCACTCTGAAGAAAGAGATCAAAGAGGATATAAGAAAGTGGAAAAATATCCCTTTTCACTGGGTAGGAAGAACCAATATAGTGAAAATGGCCATATTTCCAAAAGTACTATATAGATTCAATGCAACTCCAATTGAAATTCCAACAATATACTTCACAGAACTAGAGAAAACAATCCAAAAATTCATTTGGAGGCAGAAGAAACCTAGAATTGCAAAAACAATTCTAGGCAACAGAGACATGGCTGGGGGTATCACAATCCCCAACTTGAAACTGTACTACAAAGCTACTGGTACAAACAGCATGGTACTGGCAAAGAAACTGACCCGAAGATGAGTGGAATAGATTAGAAGATGCAGAAACAACTCCAGACATACTTAGCCACCTCATCTTTGACAAAGGAGCCAATCACCCTCATTGGAGGAAAGATAGTATTTATTTATTTATTTATTTTGTGTTACCGGGAATCGATCTTGGGTCCTTGCACTTGTGAGGCAGGCAGCGGAACCACTGAGCTAGATCCCCAGCCCAAGATAGCCTATTTAATAAACAGTGTTGGAAAAACTAAATTTCAACCTGTCAGAGATTAAAACTAGACCCATACCTATCACCGCACACTAAACTAAGATCAAAGTGGATTAAAGATCTAAATACTAAACCAGAAACTTTAAACTTGCTGGAAGATAAGGTAGGTAGAACTCTTGATGACATTGGCATAGGAAAAGAGTTTATGAACAAATCTTCAGTAGCACGGGAGCCAGCACAAAGAATCAACAACTGGGATCTCATTGTATTAAAAAGCTTCTGCACTGCAAGAGAAACTACCAACAGAGCTAAGAGACAACCTACAATGTGGAAAGAAATATTTAGCAGCTATACCTCAGACAAAGGTCTACTATCGAGAATATACAAAGAACTGAAAAAAATCAGACCCCCCAAATTCAAAGACCCAATTCAAAAATGGGCATCCGAAATGAACAGACATTTCTCAAAGAAGTAAAAACAGCAAGTAAATATATGAAAAAATGTTCAACATCACTGGTCATTCGAGAGATGCGGATGAAAACACTGAGATTCTACCTCACCCCACAAAGATTGGTTGCTATCAAGAAATCAACAAATAACTAATGCTGGTGGGGTTGTTGGGGAAGAGGAACCCTGCTCCACTGCTGGTGGGAGTGCAGACTGGTGCAACCACTGTGGAAGTCAACATGGAGATACCTCAAAGAACTAGACTAGAAGTCCCATTTGACCCAGCTATTCCCCTGCTGGGTATCTTCCCCAAAGAATTATACCACAATGATATATTGTATGATATATTATGTGAAGGGGGTAAAGGGTGCCCAGGTAATGGGAGAAAAAATAAGAACTAAGATACATCATGTTCAGGTACAAACACTCAATGATAAATGTAAATGTATTTTATAACTAAAATGTACCAACAAATATATATATATATATATAAAAGAATGCAATGTAAAAAAATTAGAAATGAGCACACTTATGCTACCTTACTTATTTTTTATAGTTCTTCATTGTTTTCATTAGAATTATATTATGTTCTGCAATCAGACTCTCTGCTTGCCTTTTAGTTCTACTCAATAAAACACTTAAATACTTTAATGTCCCTTGACTGTTCATTTATCATTTTCTTATAGTCAATTACATGTGTTCTCTGAAATTTTCTTCTAAGTGATTTTGTAGTTCAAATGAATGTTCCAGGAATTCCAGTTTCCTGTAGTTCAGAATATTTTCCCTTGTCCCTGTTGCATTCATGTCTGAACAGTAGCTTAGTTATGTATAAATGTATTAAGTCACACATTTTGTTCTTGAATATTGCATAGGTAGATTTTCACTATCACTGTAACAATAAATATTGTAAGGGAGAAGTTAACAGTTCGTTTAACTTTCTATTTTAAAGAAGAATTAAATCTTTTAAAATCTTTTTTTCTGGCTGTCTAAAGCATATATATATATATATATATATATATATATATATATGAAATTAGAAATTCAGTTAACTTACTAGGATTTATTTTACTGTGAACAATTATAGGTCAGCTCCTTCTGGGATCTACAATAGTACAATTTTCTCTCTCTCTCTCTCTCTCTCTCTCTCTCTCTTCAAATTCCTCATAACATTGTCTCTAAAGAAGCAGACTCAAGTGTTCTTTATATATGAAAGTTTTTCCTCAAACTAAATCTCCAAATATTTTCCTTTGTTCTGCTATTTTGATCTGGTTACTTATGAGTAATAGTTAATCATTTATTAAATGTAGTTTGAAAAAAACCACTTTACATCTTTTCAATATTTTCTATTCTCATTCTATTTTGTTCAGTTTTTAACCCTTGTCCTATGGGTTTGTTTTTTTTTGTCCTGTTTTATCTGAGCTGCCTGTAACATTCATGCTGCTTCCAGTTTAGCTTTTATTATTATTTCTTTTGTTTTCTAAATTTTAACTCTTCATGTTCTACTTTCTTCTCATCATTTATTTTCTATAAATCATGTTATTAATATTGTTTTAATAATTGTATAATTGTGATACATTGGTGATAACTTTAAGCAAATCAACAGGAACATTTTTGGGGCAGTGCTCTTTAGGTGTTTGATTTGATTTTATTTTCCTTTGTCATTGTATTATTTCTCTTCTTTGAACTGAGTCATCCTTCTTGAGGGAAAGTCTAGTCACATTTTCTTGGTTACTAGAGTTTTGGTCCTATTTAAGGTTATTTGTGTGCATATAAGATCCACTGAGAGAGCCAAGACTACAACCATAAAGCTGCTTCTAACTGTAGTGTCTCTTATCCACCTTACTGGAACAAGAAGTTCCTTTCTAGGCACTTAAAGAGCCATTGTTTATGG
This sequence comes from Heterocephalus glaber, assembly GCF_053883595.1. Lineage (NCBI taxonomy): Eukaryota > Metazoa > Chordata > Mammalia > Rodentia > Bathyergidae > Heterocephalus > Heterocephalus glaber. The sequence continues at coordinate 25,783,074 of NW_028258372.1, forward strand.
GCCCCTGCCTGCCAAGCTACCAAATCAGTAAGTTTCATAGTCAATCTTAGCACTTCATTTCCATTGTTGAAGCTGGGAAATAGTATTACTATGTACTCCTGGCATTTTACTTATTTGATGAGATGTGTTATGCATGCTTTGAAAGATCCACAGGCAAAGATATGCCACATTCATATTTTTATGGACCATTACTCAACTTCCTAAACTTTTAGAAACAGCCCCTCCTACAATTTTGGACTTCAGCCTTTCAGATATATCTTGATTTTGACACTTGTATATTTTCTTTCCATTTTCAGTAGGCTTTTCTGTTATATCTGAGATCAAAATAAAAAGATTTTCTTCTACATTTAAAAAAATTCTTTATATATTGAAACAAGAAAATAAATATTATAGTCATTGTAGTATTTTTTCAAGTCTTATCAAATTAACTAACATAACCAATATTAATATTTTGTCTATCTATAGATCCAGATTTCCTCAACACTTGATAGCATTAGACTCACAAAATACCAAAATATATGGAAAAATATTAAGTCAAAAAGGCATTTAATACCTTAATTTAGCAAATATATTACTTGAGTTGTAGCAGAAGAGAATCGGTCTTTTAACCTCATGATTGTGTGGCTGAGAGCTCAATACTACTGTTCAGAGACTCGTACATATATGTGTGTGGGGGGGATAAGTGTAAAATCAGCCTGTGTGATATTGATTTATCCCTTTTGAAAAGATTCATTAGTACTTTCTCTCTATTTTTTCTGTTCTAATAACATTATCATGTAATGTTCATTATTTTCTGATTTTTTCTATATTTTATTTCCACCTTTTATCCACCATACATGTCTTTCATATATTTTTTTCTTATTTCTCTAGTTTATATTTTTCTGTTTTTATTTGTCACATAGCTTTCATCAGGACATACTCTAATCTTCGCATGGGTGACAAACTGACAAAAATTACTTTATAAAGAAATACAGGCCAGTTGCAGCTGCACACAGTAATCTCAAACCTCTGAGAAGCTGAGGCAGGAAGGTTGCAAGTTTGACCCAGCCTGGGCAATTAGTGGTTTAGCAAGGCCTTGACTCAAAACATAAAAAAATAAAACAAACAAACAATAACAGTCTGGGCTGGGCATGAGTCTCAGTGAATCTCTGGGAAATAAAAAGAAATGTAATCAAACTTGGTAATTTATTTAATTTATTTTGCACACATATGCACCTGCATATAAATACAACTTACAGTGTCTTTAAAATAACAATGACTTCTCATTTTCTTCATTCTGCTTAGATTATACCAGGTATGTACATTTCTCACCCATCTCTTTCCTTAACCCATGTTGGTTAAATAGGCTGTGGATTATTAATAAATATGGTCATTTTCCCGCCAAAACAAAATGGCTGTTTACTACAATATATAGATAGATATGTTAGTTTTATTTCCTCAACTGTAGACTGTCTTTTATTATATATATATATATCATATTAAGAAATAATTATTTCTTTCTTTAAATGTACAGATCTATAATGTTTTCTTTTTGTAGAGACTTTCATTTACTTCTTGGTTGAATAATGTAGCTTCATTAGTAATAAACAATGTCAGTAAATAACTTCAAACTCATCTGTGAATCTCAGTTGCAATAATATTTTTTGGATTATGTTTGGGAAAAAATTTATAATTATGTCCCAAATGTCTGAATAGTTGTATTATCTTGGGTACCATTTTTCAGACACATAGAAGATTCAGTGAACCACAAAATCCTTTTCAAAATGCATAATGTGTGAGAATGATATTGCTTTTGGTTTTGGTGCCCTGGAATGTAACAAAAAGAATTGTGCAAGTTCGGGGACTGAAGTTTACTAGCTCTGAACTTGAAGAGCATTGCTAGTTTTAAGAAGATATAATAGAACCATAATAGTGAAATTTCTGCACCATTTATATTCAAAACACTGCTACACGCTTGTATTAGTAGATTAAAGAATGCTGACAGAAGAAATACTGAAGGTAATCTACAAAACAGGTTAATTTCTGTATTTTCAAAGGATTACCTATCCGAACTTTGTTTCTGAATTCAAAGAGATAAAAAGCACAATCAAATAATAAGGCAAAACTTTTTGAAAAAAATGAGCAAATATGAAGTAAATGAAAGAAGATTAGGTTGATAGGATCCATTCTTTTTTGTGATTCATATTGCAGCAAATTGTTCAAAAAATTAATGCTATTTGCATATTAATGGAATGATTATTATTCCAAAATTTATATGTGGAATGATCAAAATTGACTGTGAAAATGTGAGTTTTTAGCATTTAGCTGCAAAGTTACAAACACTCTAATTAGCTCTCCTCCATATTTGAATGAGTACTACTTCTTTTTGTGTTGAAACATTTTGTTACCCAACTTTTAAGAGAGATGTAACAAGGAAATGATATTCTAATGAAACAGAGAGACCAAATATATAATTTTCACATAATATGAAGTTTTATTTCTCATTCACATTTTAAGTCAGGTTCTTGCTCACATACCAGTTCTGGTCAGGTTCCTATAGGTTGATTTTGATGTTGTTGGAAGAACATCGGGGGGTGTTGTCACCCCACTGAGCCTGGCCAAGGTAAGAACTGTGAAAGGAATCCTTCAGAATAATTGTTACTCATAAGTTATGAAACACAATTAATCCTTTCTATAAAAAAGAAATGTAGGATGGTTACACTTGACTCCATGCTGACTGAAATCCTCTCATCAGTCAGATGCTTAAGTTATCTTGAAAATAAAATTTAAAAAGGGAATAGAAAATATTAAATTCAATGTTCCCATGAGAAAAGCGTTGTTAAATTGCTAACAATCCCAGCTGAACAAGTGTATAATCTATTCTATTTTTATTTTAAAATTCAGGTTTTTTAAAAAGAACATTTGGACACCTTTTTGAGTTGTGAAATTTTAACAAGATGTTTTCAAAAGAAGAGACTTTTCTCTACATTAATCCCTGCTTCTACTGCAACGAAGCTTACAAAGGTCAGAGGCAGATAGAGCCTTCCTGCCCCTCCACTGCAGTCACACCTATGGAACAGCAGGGTCCTCCACACGAAAGGGCAGGAGTGATGTTCCCTATAATGAATAGTGCTATTCTGTTACATGACCTTCAAGACAGCCTGAAAATTTGAAGTCAGGGATCAGTGTGGAAAAGCAAATTGATGAGTAGGAACACTGTAATCTTAGCTGATAACTCTTTAAAAGGTAACCAAAGCTATTTCTTTGTTCCCTGGATAATGGTAAACTTTTCAAAGAACTTTAAAACTCCGGTAGAGAATAAGGGAAAGTGAACATTGTGAGTGGCCTTTTCAAGAAATGAGTCATATTAAGAAATTTGAAGCAGTCTTTAAAGATGGCCACTTAAAGTGGTGAATATAACTTAAATGTAAAGTGAGAGTCATATAAGGCTATGTATAAATACGTGCTCTGAGGATCGTGGCTTACTGTTGGCCCAAAGAAATCATAAAAGGAAAAAGTGTAGAAATACCCACATATGTTCAGAGCTAAGCAAGGTCTTAATTAGTGCAATTTACACCTGAGTCAAAGGGTCATTTTTCAGATTCAAATCTTAGAAAAGCATAAACATAAAACACAAGCAAAGAAGACTCTGAAGTTAAATCTCTGAAATTTCAAAGGAGAAAAAAATATTCCTTAAAATGGACTTCATCTTTGTTGTTTGGTGTGTTATATTTTTTGCTCATAATTTTCATAGATTTAAATCTTTTTGGCCTTCTAGGAATACAGGGATATTTCAAACAAGGCAAAGAAAGTAATATATACAAATTTATGTGGCTTTAACAATATATAATAAAAATGCAAATACCAAAGTAAGTGTTTCACAGAATAAATGATAGTTTACTTAATCCAGTTAAAAACAGTTTTATGAACATTCATTTCTATTTCAAATAACAGTTCTTTAAATTAGGCTGTAGATGAGAAGAGAAAGGGAACTTACATGGCTATTAGGTGAAGGCAGCATTGGTCCATGTTTTATTCTGTTTTCTATTGTCTGAAAACATTAATGCCATAGTCTTTTGTTTATAAAGGGAAGAGATTCATTTTGAATCTTAGTTCTGTAGGGGAAACAGGTCTGTAAGCAGGGAAAGCCCCATTAGGTTTTCTGGCTAATCTTCACTGGAGGGAGCAATGGACAAGAAAGACAAGGGAGGGCTGATAAACAGAACTTGGGGCACAAGACATTGGGTGCTTTTCCTCACCTTTAATAAAATGCAAAGGAGACAAGGAGTGGCACTTTGAAGAAGACTCAATTTAGTATATAAAAACACATGCACACTAATGCACCTATATATCCATATATATATACATATATTCAATGTATATATATATATGTGTGTGTGTGTGTGTGTGTATATATATTCATAACCACTCTAGGGTCACTATGTTGCTGCACTAGATAACACACATCCCCTTAACTACTAACTTTAAGTTGCCTAGTCTGTAAGACTCCTCCTAACCAACCCATGAATCCTAGTGATAAGGCCCAGACAAGGACAAGTCTGCCCACCTAGAAAGGTACATAGGACACTTAAGCAATGGTGCCTGGGCTAGGGTCTTGGGGCCTAGAACAGCCAATCAGGTCATGAGAAGTTCCTGAGAGGGGTACCAAAAACATAATAAAAGTAAGCTGAAGACAAAGACCTCCTGGTATCCATCTTTTCCAATGCCTTCTGCTCTGATACTCTTCGTTGGGACAGCTTTCTATGTTACTCTTTTCTCTCTTTTCAAATAAAGTATCTTCCTTCCTAAACTTGATCCTTTTAAATAGTTATCTGTGCTGAGTTTATGGATGCAATGGTTCTCAAGGCTGGGAAGTTCAAGATCATAGCACTAGCCAGGGGTTCCTGCTTCTCCAACTCACAGAAGAAAACAAAGGAGCAAGTGAATATATTTGCAAATGACAAAACAGGATGGGCAGCTTTACTTTGGAATAATCCCTCTTCTCCAGCGTAGTAACTAATATAGCCCCCCAAGAGTATCTCACTCCCCTGAGGAGAAAGATATTAATTCCCCTTAAAAACCTAGTTACCATTTAAAGAATCATAATTCCACAATACTGCAATAGACATTCTATTTCAACATGTGTTATGGCAAAAACAAATCACATCAAATCTATAGAAGCCAATGGTATTTTTCCAGTATTTTTACGTTTTCTACTCCCAAGTAAAGCAAGTAAAGACTAGAAAACACAAAACAGCTAGACTCTGGAAGCACAATAACATGTGTATGACTCATTCAGGCTCAGAGCCAGCCTTCTCTTCTATTTTGGCCATATATTCTACAAAGGAAATGCTGATTGCACTATTGTTCCAGATATTTATACATTTTATCCTTCTTTTGACAATGAATTAATCAAGTCTTCTATATACAATATTCAAATCAGTTACCTCCACCATAAAACATAAGTCCTCTATTAGTTTCAGTATTTTGTTATATTATTACAACTTTAGCATGTTGAATTAGCTGCAATAGTACTTTTCTTACAGTTATCACTATAGATAAAGGATTAGTTGGTACTCCTTTGTGCTAAGTTTGTTAGGATCTGGGTTGCTCAGCTTCAAATTATATTATCATAGCTTTTGATATTTTTAATGTGCATCTGTAGACTTAACCAACCGTGTCTTTAAAATATTTGAAAAAGTTGTCTATACTGAACGTGTACAGATAATTTTCCTGTCATTTTTTAAAGTAAGTATAACAGCTATTTTCATAACACTTACATTGTATTAGGTATTCTAAGTTATCTAGAAATGCTAAAGTATTTGGGAGGATGTGGGAAAGTTACATGGAAATTCTACAGCCTTTTAAAAAAATTTGAACATCCATGCATCTTGGTGTCAGTGGGGTGTCCTTCATCCAATCTCTGGAGAATATTGAGGGATACCTCTATAAATATTGACTCATGTAATGCCAGAAAACTAACAGAGCATGGAAAAATTATAATCATTTGCTTCCTTGTGTACATCAAATTATATGTCTGATAAATGTCTTATTATATGCTCATCTGGAGTGAATACAAAACTATTCTGAGTAATGGAAAAATTAAAATGTAACCGAACACAATTTGAAAACTTCTCTCCATCTATTTTAACCTAATGGCAACATTTAAATGACAGAACTAAGCAATCTCAGTTGCTATAACAAGCATCAGAGTCATTGGAAGAGCTGAGAAGGCAATATCCGTTCATTATTTGGAACAGTGTTTTGACAAATGATGTAAACTCCTTTTATTTCTTCCTTCAAGATGGTTTGTAAAAGCTGTGAAAGAATGGTATCAATTTGGTAGAATGTCTGCATGTAAAGAAATCTGTAGGCTCTGTGTCAACTTGGGGGCTTATTTCTTCTGTTGATCATAAACTGGGTGAATTACTTTTCTCTTATAACTGTCAACTGCTTAAAGCAAGTTCTTCATTGTTTTGGATTTTTCTCCCTTTATCTAGCTGATATATTAAAATTGAAGTGTAGATATGGAAGAGTTGATGAGACATCTATTCTAGTGAGGTCTTGGATCTTGGGAAAAAGAGCTGGTGGTTATAAAGACATAATCATCACAGATCTGGCTTTATTCTCCATGGTGAATCATATGTACAATTTACTCCCATTAGATTTAGAAGAATTACCATGAAACCCAAAATGATTCAGACCCAGTAATATTTAAAATATTATTTGGCTCTGAGTATAACTAAGCTCATAATTCACTTACACAAATTTAAAAACACTATTGTCCTCAGCTTGTTTTACCATAATTATATAAATATATATTTTCTATATAAAATGAATTAGTCTTTAAATATTTTACTTCTAAAATATTTGCCATCTTTTGTGAAATCCAAACTTCCTAGAATTAAGTAGCTTGTTTCTTTTGCTCTCATTATAACAAACACCAATTAAAATAAATAATATTTAATTTCCCATGAATCTACACTTACATTTCAGGCTGTGATTTTTCTCTCTTCACTTCTATCTCCACTATTTTTTTTTTTTTTTTCAGTACCGGGGATCGAACTCAGGACTTTGTTCTTGAAAAGCGGGTATGGCATCACTGAGCTAAATCCCCAATCTTCACTATTCTTAAATTGCCCTTTTTGGTTATAGTTGACCCTAGAATAATATACCCCAGGAGATGCATTTTAATTCTAGTAAAAATTATTTTTAGAGCCCATTAATAAAAAAATTTGAAAGAGAAGGAAATAAACTTCTTCACTTTATTAAGAAAAAAACAATTGTTGCTAACAGGTTCAAAGAAGATTTATACTGAAAATCTTTCAGACATTCAAAAAATTTTTAAATTTTATTTGCAACAATTAGCACTGCTTACAAAGTGTGCATGCAGAATACATTAGTTAATAAATTTAATTTACTTAATTATGTGATATGTATCCAACATTACATTTAGTGTATAGTAGTTATTCTATTGTTTCCTTTACTTAAAAGAACAACATAGTATTTTGTGTGCATTTATTAGCTGCAAAACACTCTGTGAGGAAACATATGACACTCAAAGATCTATTAAGGACTTACCGCTCACTCTTAAAACATGAACTTTCATTCTGACACTATGACTAGTTCAAATTCATAATCTGATTGTAAAGGTGTTAAAGTAGTAGAGCTAACAAAAACTATGACTAACAAAGATTGAGGAAAATGTGTATGTCTTTGTTCCAGAGAAAAAAAGTTCTAAGTTGGATGTGAAATTGTAAGTTTTACATTAGGTTGAATTTCATTCAGGAATGATCAAAGAAGTAATAAAGATCACCACCTATTGAAGATTAGAGGAAATTCCTTTCTGAAAAATGAAAATTTAAAAACATCATTGAAGTCTCTGAAGATTAATCAACATGATTTATATCTGGAACACACTGTGGTTCAATGTGGTTTCCTGACATTCTGCCCAAGCCTCAGTACTGTTCTATTAATAAATGGAGACAACAATATTTTCTTTCTCTTCTTTTTTTTTTTCATTCTCTGTTAGTCACACAGGCCCCATAAATCTGTACAATTAAAGTGATAAGATTAAAATTATACATTTGTGAGGTCATATTTGTGATTATATTACCCAGGTTTGAGAATTTGGCAATATTTGGAAATCTTTGGTACAATGAGGAGCGAGAGGTCTAAGGGTATTGGGAGAAGTGGTAACAGATATTGCTGAGCAACCTGCTTTGCCCAGAACAGCCCCACAAAATCATCACCCAGTCTGAAGTGTCAATTGTGTTCAGGTGGAGAAATTTCAGGTTAGAGTAAAAGAGCAAGGGAGTGGGGCCGAGTTAGAGGTGGTTAGTTGTTTGACCAGTATATATAGTAACAAGTTACCATCATTTGACTATATTTTAGATGTGTTTTACCTTGCTTCTATTCTCAAATTTTTAAAATATATTAATCTAAAATAATGTTGACTTGGCAATAGCTTAGCACTTGTACATAGGAAGAAAAATTGGTTCTTCTGCCTCTCCTGGTTCTCAGTTTGTGCTTCTATCTCGCTCCCCTGGCCAGATTAAATGATATATAGACAAGTGGAAACAAGTGTACTTCTCTGGGATTTTACTTTTTGTGTTGAATCTATGACAGAGAATTGACTCTGTTTTTTCTTCAGTGTGATTAGGTGGGTCAGTCAAAATTTTGTTTTAATCTACTGGCTTTTATTTGCTATTAGCAGAGTTTGACTCTGCTAGAAGGGGTTACCAAATTTATTAACATAATTAACAATACATAATCTAATAAGTAAGCTATGCATAAATTAATTTCAGAAGTATAAACTCAAATTATTACAAAATGTATGAGATTAATTTATAACGAATGAATTAGTCGATACAAAGACTGTGCTTCCTAATCTATGATTTAATTATATTCATCCACTTAATCCATTCAATAAATAGTTTTGAGCAGCAGCCATGTGCCAGTCACTATCCTAGAGGCTAGTTGATGACTATGTAGGTGACAATAAACATTTGTGAACAGATTAATGTTATGGTGGCTATAATAGTTATTTACTGTGTTGCATACCATCAATCAAAGGGAGACAGATATACTTTAACTCTCTACATTATTATAGATAATTATGCTTTCATGTGCTTTGAGGAAAGGATCATGACAACATGAAGACATACAATGAAAAATCTTGATTTCTATAATATCCAGAGATCATTAAATCATACTAGAAAAAATGGTGCCTGGACTGAAATTTAATATGGTAACTAAGAAAAGCAGAGATGTGAACCAATGTAAAATGTGTATCTTTCATGGTCATTTTGAATTTAGAGAAAAGACAGAAGCCACATGGTACAAAGTCCAGTGAATAACGACAGTGAGGACACACCACATTATTTTATGAGCCTGCCTTTCCCTTAGTATATTTGGCAGCAGCATTCACCTCATAAAGACACTCATGAAAGACTTTCAGAACTGACTGCTTGAGAAAGTAGTAAGAATGGGATATGTTTGTTCAAAGTGAGTGGGAGTGTTTTGAGGGAACTTAATAGCAATGTGTCTTTTATTGTAACAGATGCCTTTGAATTTAAACATTTAGGATACATGGTGATCACCTGTTGTGAGTCATCACGGGCATCCCTTTGGAGGGATTATTGACACTTGTCCCCCTTCTATTTCTTCTTTTTTTTCTTTCTGGATCCCATAAGGTGAAGGGGCCTCCTCTCCCATGTGAGCCTGCAATGACCTGTGGCCTGCACAGGTCCAAAGCAACAAAGGCCAAAGTATCATTCACTGAATACCTCTGAACCTGTAAGCCAGATTTCTTCCTATCAGCTGATTTGTTTTTTCAAGTACTTTGTCACTGTAAAAAAGGCCTAACATTGATTTAAGTTGTTAGAGTAGTATCTATGATATAAATATAAAATACATTAGCTCTTGATGGTATATATAAGAATAGTATTTTAACATAAACTATGAACTCCAAATAAAGGGCATTTCCAATATAACATTAATAAAAGCAAATTAGTCTTAGTAGTTTTAACAAATAAGCCAAAATATGACATCTGAATGTCTTCCTGTATATTTTTAAAAATATTTAACACTTCTAAAAAGTACATTGACTGATTTGAAATTAAATTCGATATAGCACATCTGAGCACAGTTTTGCACAGTAAAAAGCTCATGAAATTGTACAAAATTTATTTTATATCAGTAGATGCATACATCTATGACTGTTTCGCGTGTTTGAATCCTGTTTGTGCAAATGATGAAACAGAATTTCAAAGTGTTTATTATACTGGAAAATATTCATGTACCACAAAAATACTGTTCAATTAATTGAGATAATTGAATGTAAATTTAAGCACTAAGTTAAGTTTATATGAATGGATTAATGCACCAAATTTTCCATAATAAATTTCTATTTTCAGAAACTTAGCTGAATTTTGGAGTTAATTGACCTACACAATTATTCAAAGATTAGTTATTAAGCGCCCCGCCCCAGGGACGAGTGAGCAGATGGTGAGGACCTCAGCAGGAGGAAATCGGCGGGAGGAGTGGGGCTCCCTCCCACCCAAGCCCCGCCCTGCAGTGACCAGCTTAGCTACAAGGGCGCCAGCAGCACTCCGGACCCCGCCTCTGGCCTCCTGGCTGTGCCAGTACCTGGTTCCACATTACAGAAGCACAGACGGTCATAAAGGCCATTGTCCTGAGCTCCAGAAGATAAAGCAGAAGTGAACAACAGAAAGAGAGCCTCTCTCAGGCTCCTTGATAAAAATGGAAGCTCACTAGAAAAGTGAAGAGAATCTCTGCAATAAAGGCACATCAGACCACTGTACTGGGTAAGTTGGAGGGATCAGCACCTCCCATTGGAACCTGGACTATATTCAGGGGAAGGGGAGCTGGAACCTGCAGTAGAACCTTGCAGAGTTCAACCCTGCAGGAGGATTGGAAGCTCAACTTGGGACTTGCAACCAGAAATCTGCCTGAATCTCACGGGTCTGCTATTGGCTTGCTGAGACTCATTAGCTTATATAAGCACACTGCTACCCTCATGTCTATTGTGACAGCAGAGACATACCATGAAGGAAGCCCTTCATTCTTATTTTTTATTTGTTATTTTCAAAATTATTTTTTTGCTCTTATATTTAATTTTTTTTTCTACTCTTTTGAAAGTTTTCATTTTTCTTCCCCGCCGCCCCCCATTCTCTTGCTGGCCTGCATTGTTCTTCATCTCGCTTTTTGTTCCAGTTCTGGCACTAATTCAGATTTCTTCTTCATTTTTCTTTTCTTCTCTTTTTCCTTCTCCCAATTGCCATTAGCTTTAAAAGAAAGTAAATACAGTTTCTAGCCTCACTATTGCTGTTAGGTTGTTCTGTTCTCCTCTTTGTTCTTTCTTTCTGTCTTTTCCTCTTGTCTTCAAGAGTTTCTTACAGTTTGCGTGATCTTCCTGTGTCCTCTAGACTCACTGCTAACCTTTCCCTATCCTACCTACCTATCCCTCCCTCCCCAACTCCTTCTAACTCCCCATCCTGAAGGGTAAAGTTGCTATATTGAAGAGTCTATTCACTATAAACATATGTTGGGCTGGTCCTTGATTTTGATTTAGTTCACACAGTGAAAGGTGATAGATTAATAACTACCACAAATTGTCATTATCTAAGCTGTGCTTGAGGCTATGGTGCTGCTGATTGTATCATTTGGGCTAACATGTTGTGATTGATCTAATAAATTGTCCTTCCTGGTATAACAAAAATGAGATAGCCAAAGAGTCATTAGAGACTCAAAACCTAAAGACCAGCTATATCAGAAATCTCTGAGAAGCAATCATTGCATAAGGGTTCTAAATACAAGCAAAAAAGATACTTATAATAAGCAATTTCCAAGTATCAGCCCAGGAATTAAACCAAGGACAGGACCAAAAACAAAAATGAGAAGACATTTAAGCAAAGCATAAACCCAGACTTCCACCCCACCAAAGTCAAACACTGGGGGAAATGAGGTGGAAAATTCTCATAATCAACCACTTGGACACCATGAACTGATAGCACAGGAAGTAGAAGAGATGAATGAGGATCTAGAAAAATTCAAAACAGAAATAATTTCCTGGATAACTACAGAGATGGTGAGCAGCGTGAAAGACATGATTAGAGGCTCTAGAACAGAAACTGATAAAAAAAATTGATGAGTTCAAAACCATGCTGGAAGCCATGAATGCCCAGCATAAGAAAGAAATGGAAACCATGATCACCCAACATAGAAAAGAAATGTAGTCCATGAAATAGATTCAAACAGATACCCAGGAGATTAAATACTCCATTAAAAGTATTCATAGCACATTTAACGAATGTGAAGATACATATCAGATATAGAAAACAGGATTGCAGTTAATGACCATGAAAACAGAGATTTCTTAAAAAATAGTAAGGGACTACAAGAAATCAATCAAGCAGCGGCTGGATCATGCAAAAAAGAATAACATAAGACTGATAGGAGTTGTCAAAAAGTCAGGAGAAAGTATAAATGACATAAGAAAAACTGTTCACAGAAGTAATAGTGGAAAACTTCCCAGACAGAGGTAGAGAATTGGATATACAGATAAGGGAGGCATATAGAACTCCAACTAGCCATGATCAAAAAATATTTACACCTAGACATATAATAGTCAAGATCCCAGAAACCCAACAGAAGAACAAAATCCTACAAGCAGTTAGAGAAAAGAAACAAATCACATACAAAAGAAAGCCCAACAGAATCATGGGAGACTTCTCAACAGAAACCCTCAAGTCAAGGAGAACCTGGAGTGAAGTATTTCAAGCCTTAAAAGAAAAAAACTTCCAAACTAGATTGTTGTATCCTGCAAAATTATCTTTCAAAATTGATGGGGAAATTAGATTCTTCCTTGACAAAGAACACATCAGAAATTTCATGAGCACAAAACCAGCACTCCAAACAATTCTAAACAATATCCTAGAAAAAGACAAAGAAGGTCACAACTCCAGGAAGCCCAAAAGAGTGAAGCTACCAGGCAAAGAAAGAAACTAAAGGGAAAGGGGGAAAAATAAAAAATAAAAGAGTCAACAACAGTAAAACATCATGAAAAGGATGAGTCAATATCTATCAATTATAACCATCAATGTTAATGGCCTCAATTCACCAATCAAAAGAAATAGACTGACAGAATGGATTAAAAGGCAAAATCCAATGATATGTTGTATACCAGAAACACACCTAACTCAAAAAGAAATTCAAAGACTGAAAGTCAAAGGATGGAAAACAGTTCTCCACATGACAGGAACCCAGAAAAAAGCAGGGGTAGCAATCATATTTGCAGACAAAGTAGATTTCAAACAAAAACTAATTAAGAGAGACAAAGATGGTCACTACATCCTTGTGAAGAGAACAATCCAAGAGGAAGAGATAACAATCATGAATACATATGCACCAATTACAAATGCCCCCAACTATACAAAACAAATATTAATGGACATGAAAAACCAAATGAGCACTAATACAATTTTAGTGGGGGACCTCAATACCCCGCTATCACAAATAGATCATCTGGACAAAAAATTAACAATTAAATTCTAGAACTGAACCAAGGTATTGAACAAATGGACTTAATAGATTTTTACAGAGTGTTCCACCCCCCCACAATCAGAATATATATTCTTTTCAGCTGCACACTGATCCTTCTCAAAAATAGACCACATCCTAGCTCATAGGACATGTCTAAGTAAATGTAAAAGAATTGAAGTTACCCCATGAATATTATCAGACCATAGTGCAATAAAATTGGAGATCAACAGCATAAGAAACTGCAAAAGCCCCACAAGCATATGGAAATTGAATAACACTCTCCTGAACAACGAATGGTTCACAGAGGAAATTAAAGAAGAAATTAGACAGTATCTAGAAGTAAATGATAATACCAGTACAACATACAGGAATCTATGGGATACAATGAAAGCAATGCTACAAGGGAAATTCACAGCAGTGAATGCTCATATTAGGAAAACAGAGAGAGCTCAAATAAACACCATAATGCAGAAACTCAAGCTCCTAGAAAAAGAAGAGCATGACAAACCCAAAGCTCATACAAGAGAGGAAATTATACAGATCAGAGCAGGAATCAGTGCAGTGGAGACTAAGAGAATGATACAAAAACATCAATGAATCAAAGAGTTTGTTTTTCAAAAGAATAAATAAAATTGATAAACCTTTACCCAACCTTAGCAAAAAAAGGAAAGTAAAGGCTCAAATCCATGCCATTAAGAACGAAAAAGGTGAAGTCACTACAGATCCAGCAGAAATCCAGAGGATCATGAATAACTACTTCGAGAACCTGTACTCTAATAAAATGCAAAACACAGAAGAATTGGAGAGATTCCTAGATACATATGAATTGCAAAAGTTAAATGAAGAAGGTATAAAAATCCTAAACACCCCAATGACAATGAATGAAATTGAAAATTTAATTAAAATTTGCCAACAAAAAAAAACCCAGATCCTGATGGCTTCCCTGAAGAATTCTACAACACATTTAAGGAAGAACTATCGCCATTACTCTTTAAACTCATCAATGAAATTAAAAGGGAAGCAATACTTCCAAATTCATTCCTGGAAGCAAGTGTTACTTTGATTCCAAAACCAGGGAAAGGCCCAACCCAAAAAGAGAACTACAGACCAATCTCCATAATGAACATAGATGCAAAATCCTCAACAAGGTACTAGCAAACAGAATACAGAGGGTCATCAAGAAGATCACACACCCTGACCAAGTCGGATTTTTCCCAGGGATACAAGGATGGTTCAACATTCATAAATCAATAAATGTAATACACTATATTAACAGAGTCAAGGACAAAAACCATATGATCATCTCAATAGATGCAGAAAAAGTATTTGACAAAATCCAACACCGATTCATGATAAAAACCCTAAAGAAAATTAGAAAAGAAGGTCTTTATCTCAACCAGATTAAGCCTATGAAAAACCAACAGTCAATATCATACTAAACGGTCAAAAACTGAAAACTTTCATGCTAAAATCTGGAACAAGACAAGGATGCCCAGTATCACAACTCTTGTTCAATATAGTTCTGGAAATATTAGCCACAGCAATTAGAAAAGAGAAAAAAATAAAAGGAATAAAGATAGAAAAGAAAGAAGTTAAACCATCGTTATTTGCTGACAATATGATTCTTTACTATAAAACATTTGTGAGATGATTCTCATTTAATTAGAAGAATTAAAATAGTCATGTCAGTGTCCTACATGGTAAGGAAATTAGATGTGTCTTCTTATATTCCTTTCTAACTGTAAAACACGATTTTTAATTGATGCATTTGAGTATGAAAACTTTCTTGTTAATTTGCTGTTTTTAAACACAAAGGAGCTAACAAATATAAAAACATTAATTTTCTTTAGATATCAACAATGAACATAGCATGTGCTGTGAGTGGCTATCACATTAATTTTGTAATAATAATAAAAATATCAATATCTAAAATTCTAAAATTTGATAAGTAAACTCTGTGATCTTAGTGTTTATGTGTGCTGGCATTATTTAATACAAAGTGTATAAAACATTTGTGAGATGATTCTCATTTAATTAGAAGAATTAAAATAGTCAAACTTGCTCAAAAACTTTGTAATATCAAGAAGTGTTTTAATCACAAATACAAGCATCAAAATATATATCTCTAGTTCAAATTTCTTCTTATTATTCTAGTCTCTTTATTTCACATAATATCAATCATAAATGCAAATGTTATTATTTACATATTTTTGATATAATGCATCTGATATAGAATATTATAATTTCAGATGGTTGTGTCAAAGGTTAAAACTGACATTTTCTTGGTATATTGAGCTGTGGAATATTGTCATCGCCTATAATTGACCCTTTTTTACCATCCAAAAAAGTTTTTGTACAGTAAAAATCAAATTATTCCTTTTGCATTTATCTTTCTCTGTGTGGTTGCATGTGTTAAAATCTAAATATGATAATAAATACCACCAAAACCAATGAGGAGAAAACAGATCAAACACTAAGTTGATTTTCTGTTACATATTTTGGGTAGAATAGTTGGGAGAATTCTAATCTACTTTTGTATATGTGACCAGTGACCTGCCAGTAACAAAAGAGTGATAGCAAAGAAATAAATCAACTGTAAATATACTGTTAGAGATATTCTAGAAGAATAAACTCAATCACATTTCAGTAACAGACTGAGTCAATACATCACCACAGAAAGATGCACAAAGGGGATCATGAAGATGTTTTAAGAAAAACAGATCAATAAATTTGAATTATTTTGAAGTAAATTCCAGAGGATGAGGAAACATGAACCTAGTAAAAGTGCTAGGTCTACTTTATGTAAAATCCACTGAAAATTTTTATTCTTCAGTTGTAAAATATGCATTTATCAAAATGACAATATTTTACCATTTTAAAGTCAGAAAGTTTCTGATGCATATAGTATAATATGGGTCTTTTCAGTCACAGTGATGAAAAATAAACCAGTTGAATTGTTATTGACAGCAAATCAACAAACATGAGAAATGAAAAGTTACATAATTTTGCTATAAGTAGTTTTTAACTATTAATATTTATTGCACATATACAATTTCTTTGTAATATTAAATATATAAAAGGATTTGTGTAAAATATTCTTTGTAGAAAATAATTTAGGTAGCTGTCATGACAGGAGTTAGTATATTGATGAAGTTCAGAGACATTTTGTTGGCTCTTACGTAGTTACATTCATGTTTATTCAGTAGACTTAAAAAGCAAGTATTATTAGTCCATCTACATTTATCTACACTATTTCTACTTTATTTTTTTAAGAGTAGGAAAAATTTATTGAGAAAATATAGCTTCTGTTTAAGAGAGACAGAAGGAGATGGGAAAGTATTTTGCCCTACTATTTCTACTATAAAGAAAATAAAATGTATGTATAAGCAGATGCTAGATAGAAACTTTCTATTACTTTTAGTCTTCTCTAACTCCAATATATTTCTCTTTTAATTTTAATTTTTTAATATTTTTAATATTATATTTTTATTATATTTTTAATAATTTTTAAATATTTCCCTTTTTAATTTTACTAAGGATCTAATTTGACTTCAGGGGACAGATCACTTCCACTTCCTAGGTGGCAAGCTAGATGACTTTATAGACCCACTTTTAAGTAAAACAAGTGAAACTGGTGACAACTATTAAACAACCCTAATATGCTGCATCCTCAGAAATATGTACTAAAGACTAGACACGATAGCTAGTTGAGTCAATACATTGTTAATTACCTAAATTTGACCATTCCACAGTGTTTTTGTATGTATACATATAGACTTCAAAACAACATATTGGGCACTGTAAAACCATAATATTTTATCTATCAGTTTAAAAAAAGACCAAGGAAAATACTTATAATTTTTCTAAGAGCACAAAGCAAACAAAGAAATATTTTTCAAGAAAGTCTACTAAGCTCTAACAATAACCAGTTAGTGGTATTTGTTCATGATTTTGTTCCAGTCTTAGGTCAGTGGCAGTGTGCCTAAAAAGTCGGAGCCCTCATTCCTTCATCTCACAATCAAGGCTTCCTGTAACTTACAGACAAGGGCATATCATCAGCATATCTCATGCTTTTCCAACTCTAAGCAAAATAAGCTAAATTTCTGATGAGTGTGGCCAAGATTCTATTTCCTTTGTCCAGCTTTTACTTTGAGAATTCAGGTTTTCCCCTAAGTCCCTAAGCTGAAAATACAAATACTCTTCAACATATGATTAGATTAACTCTTGATAAACCCACAATGCATTGAAAATAAAAAGAAATGCATTTGATGTGCCTAAACTCAGTATCATGGCAACACATTACACTGTGGAATATTTGTTGTTTGCCATCCTGACCGAGAGGCTGCCTGAAGCTATGGATTGCTGTGCTGCTTAGGTTTCTCTTATATGAGAAACCCATAGTATAAGTCCAAGAGTGAAATAAAAGACAATAGGAAGTGATAGATATTTTGCAAATGACAGGGAGACCAAGAGATGTTGAGAGGAGAGAAAAGAGAGGGAAAAGGGATGTAGAAAAATTAAGATGTGTGGCATGTACCAAACACCCAAACTTAATGAATTCATTATGTACTGTGAAAGTAGAACTAATAAGAAAAAAAAAAAAAAGACATGGTAGCATATTGTCTCTAGCTTAGGAAAAGAACAAAATTCAAAATTTGAAGTGCAGTTTCTACTCCTTGTTTAGTATTTGAGCTGTTATAAATCTGAAAAATTTAAGTCAAGCCTTGCTAAGTTGGGGACATGTGTACTGGATCTGCAGTTGGCCTTGTCCTTCTCAGTTAGAGTAGAAAATTTGACCCTAGAGATATCACCTTATCTCTAAGTAATGGGTTAGAGATTTTGCCCAAAGGGAGAAACCATCCATTCCTAGGAAAAGCAAACTTTAGAACTCTCGTTGAAGCATTGCTTTTATTAGAAGCAGAGGTAAGCTAAGTTGAGGCCAAAGAATGCTCTTAAAAACAGAACAAGAGTAAGACATGCTGCTGTGTATTTTCTAGAGATAGGAAAGGAGGCAGTTTAGAAGACTCTTCCTAGGTTCAGAAACAATATTCATGCATTATGATAATAAGATTTCATTATTTTTAATATTTATATGATTTTGGCCTAAAGTCCTGTTTCCATTTCAGAATTCCATCCAGGATAATAGTATACATATCTTAGGTTTACTTAGATTTCTCTAGCCTGTGACATTTTCTCAGATTTTGTTTTTGATGACTATTTTGTAAAGTGTTTTCTAGATATATTGCCCAATGTCCCCCAGTTGGAATCTTTCTGATTTTTAAAAACTTATGCTTAGATTGCTATAGTTTATGAGATTATCAGAGTGGTCAAGGGTTATTTTCATCATGACCTTTAAGCATCCATATTACCAAAATAATAACACATACTACACATGCAAACCATATACATTTTTTAATAAATGCAATAATTTCTTTCAATATTTCAGAGCTGAGGCTATAAAGCCCACCAGCCTACAATTAAGAGTCTTACAAAACCTGCAGAGCAGAAATAATCTGACATTTCTTAATTGTTTACAAGGGAAGAGAAATTTCACAGCATCTTATGTCTCTTACAAAGCAAATTGGGTCTCCTTCATAATGGATAAGTGACAATAATATCTGGACACTCTGCAGTACTTTTGTAAAAATTCTGGCATAAAAGCATACCATCAAGTAAATCAATTCAACCAAAAAATAAGAAACATGAAGTAAGTAGAACCATATTCCTAACAAAAAGAAATATTAAATCATAATATAGGCAATCCTTTTGATCAAGTACTTATTGAAGTTAGTGGTCAAAGTCTTCTAAATAACTACAATTAATGAGGACAGAACAGAAAACTGAACAAATCCTTAATTTTGATGAACAAGAACATAAAAAATACCATAAATTGCCAGTTCCAGAAAGAAGTAAAGAAAAAGTGGTGAAATTTCAGTATAGAGTCTATATATTTGCATAAAGTTCTATTTGTACAACTTTGCTTTCATACATTTTTAATTTGAAATAAAATGAACAAATTCCTCAAAGATAAAACTTATCAAATATAATAGAAAATGCAAATTTAGCCATGCTTCTATCAGTTAAGGAAATATAATCTGTTGTTTAAAAATGTATCAGTCCTGCCAGGGATTTAGCTCAGTAGTTCCATCGCCTACCTCGCAAGCACAAGGTCCAGAGTTCGATCCCTGGTACCAAAAAAAAAAAAATTATCAGTCCTATGCTGTTCAATAGTGAATTACTTAAAATGGTTAAGAATTATATCGATTCTGTTAAATTCCCTCACAGAGAATACAACGTGAAGAAAGATTTGTCAGTTCCTTGCATGAATCTATCAGAAACTCAGGATCAGATAATATCTTGATTAGCACACTGGTGATGAGGATATTTCTATACTTGGATATTGGTTACTCAGGTATATCCAGATGGTTAAAATTAGTGAGATTATAATATCAACACGTTTTCTGTCTATGTCACTCAAAAAGATTTAAAAGATGGTCTGGAAAGTGGTGAGACTCCCTAACACATCATCTCACATTTATTAGAAACAACAACAAAAAATAGAATTTAACCCAAAGAAGCACGTTGTGAACTACGGTGTATGATTTCTTCCGGTCTGGATGATACTCCAATAGGATACTGATAGAATGATTCTTATGAAACTGAAAATATGAAGATCGAATGGGGCATCTTCATGCAGTGGTGCGAAACTAAGAAAGGGGATATGAAATCAAGTTATCAAGGCATCTTACACACCATGTGTAGTGCGGGACAACAACAGCAGACATCTCTGCTCAGATAAAAAAAAGCCTAAATATAGCCAAAACCACTAGAGAACAAAAAAATACCAAAAACTCAAACTGTTTACACATAATTTTAATTGATTAGTGACATTTACTGCAGAAAGAAATTTGGAGAGCAATCATCAATCAACAGCCAGGTGATTTTGATATCATAGTTCGCAACACACCAATTTTGACAAGTTCCATTTTAGATTTAAAATACCTGTATTTTTTCCATCCTCATATCTTTTAGGTATTACTTCTTAATCCATAGGTGAGTTAAGTTCTTGGCTTCCTAAGAAAACAAACTATAATTATACTTTGAAATGAAAATATATAATATTTATAGTATAATTTGAAAAGACAGTGAAGATATATTTGAAAAACATTAAAATATTTGAATAGAATGGAAATCAAATACATGCTTGCTTATATATGATGAATTTATATTTGTCACAATGTTTGTTCAAAAAACCAGCCCTTGCTAGATATTGAACATAAAATGAGAACCAGAACAAATAACACATTCTAGGAATCCCATTTGCAAATGATTAGTAGAATAAAAATATATCATTCCATTTTATACCAACTGTAGCATCAATATTTATTTTCTTTTATATAAAAATGAAATATATTTATTTCATATGATAGTGTAATATGATAGCTAAATGTTCTTGGTTAGTGGATAGTTTTGTTGCCTACAGATTCAGAGGTGTAGACTACTTCAATTCTATGGCTCTGATATTTTCTAAAAGACAGAAAATTTTCTATGGAAGGCAAAGAAAGACACAAAAGTTTTTGATGGAGAAAAAAGTAGAGCATTCAGTGGGGCACAGAAAATGACGGTGAAATTACAGTAACAAGAAGCATTGTAAAAGACACACAAAAGTGAATGCATGGGACACGTGTGTTGCTAAGATAATGTTCAGACATTTCTGTATTGGCTGTGACTAATTGAGAGCTAATTTTCAACGCATAAACAAAATACTGAAAATGTTTTCTAAATTATTTTAAGCTCATATCAGGCTCCTATCAAAAATAAATTGAAAAATCCTAGAATATAGACTGTTATTGATATTATATTAGTTAATTAAATTAGAACTTAAATGACCCATCTGGATCTTCTTTTAAGTGTTTTCAGTATATTCAATTAAAAATTTATGCCTGGCTCTGCTTTGATGCACGATGAAAAGATGCTTGCCAAATCTGTAATGGCAAACTAATCTTTTGACTATGGTACTTCTTGTATAGACTTTATTGTATCTGTGGAGCCGAAATGCTTACAGACTACTTATGTAATCTGTAGAGACTCATATCTGTCTCCATGAGCCACCTAACTTTTATATTCGGCAAATATGGGTCTTACAATAAGTGAAAGAAGAATTAAAACTACTGCCTCAAAGACTTTTTTCCCTTGAGGTAGTAATATAGTATGTAATTTTACCATAACAAAAGGCTTAAGTAATCTCCAAAGTTCTCATTTTACATAATAATTCAACCTGATGAAGGAACGATTTGGTGGACATATCACATAAGAACTGTACATCACAATCTTCCATTCACATGTAATGCACATATTTTTATTTAATAGGAATAAAACAGGAGAATTTCCTCAGTATTTAATATGTGACATAATCATTATCAGAGCTTCCATTAACCTCAGAATTTTTCAGCTTATGCCTTTTAAAATGATTTATTATGCATGAGAATCATGATATGGAGGGTTATGTCTTACCAAGAATGTCCTTTGTATTCCATGCACACCTGGTTATATAAGGCTACCAGCCACATGTATTTTTCATTTATTTACTTGGGTATCTAAGCAATATAAAGTATCTCAATAACTGAAATAAAACTATATTTTACTTACTTTGGTTGTTCTCTTTTCTCTCATCATAAATGAAAATTTTCAATAAGAATGCTCATATCAGCAAGGAAAGAGGAACTGATACTTACTTTTAATCATTTATTAATAAATTTTATTCTCTTTCTTTTCCTTTATCCAACTCTTGTAGGCCTACTTTTATGTCTTGAAAACTGTCCCACCAATTTCTTTAAGAATCTGTTTCACACCCAAATTTCCTAGGAAGCTGTCCTTAAATGTAATTTGCATCATTTTTCCACTCTTTCTCAACCAAAAAGTGATCCATGGATCTGGAAATCAATTTTGACATTGCTACTAAACTGTGCTAACATATAAGGCTGATTTGTCAAAAACAGATTTTACTAACTATTCAAAGAGTAAAGCACAAGTAAATATTCAATAAAATATTCCTGGAACCCAAAACCCTTGAAATCAAAAACTGTGAGAAATAGCTGCTGAAGAGTTACTTTTTCCTACACCAAGATTTGTGGTTTGAACAATGTGTGCAGACATACTGTTTAAAAACTTCAGCTCTTTTCATAGCTTAACTATGATAAATTGTGCTGCAATATGCAACATGAGAGTGCTCATATCTCTATAGTATGCTGACTTTAATTCTTCAGAAATACGCAGAGAAGTGATATAGCTGGATAAAATGCTAGCTCTATTTTTAGTTTCTTGAGGAACATCTATATTGATTTCCATAATGGTTGTTCTAATTTACATTCCCTCCAACAGTGTGGAAGAATTCCATTTTCCCTGCATCCTCGTCAGCATTTATTGTTTTTTTTTTTCTCCCTTTGATGATAGCAATTCTGAGTGAGCCGAGACAGAATCTCAATGTAGTTTAGATTTGCATTTCTCTGATGGCTAAAGAAGTTGAACTTTTTTTTTCATACACTTCTTGGTCATTTGTACTTTTTGAAAAGCATCTGGTTAGTTCTTTTCCCATTTATTGATTGAGAATTTTTGATATTGTTTATTGAGTACTTTATATATTCTGGATATTAATCTTCCGTCCAAAGTGTAGCTGACAAATATTTTCTCCCATTATGTAGACTGTCTTTTCATTCTGTTGATTGTTTCCTTCACTGTGCAGAAACTTTTACATTTCATGAGGTCCCATGTGTTGACTCTTGCTATTAACCCTGCTCTCATGAATTCCTATTCATGAAGTTGTTGCCTCTGCCTTCAAATACTGTATTTCTCTTATGTTTTCTTCTAGCAGTTTCAAGTTTTGAGGCCTTATACCTAGGTCTTTGACCTATTTTACATCGACATTTGTACAGTATGAAACAGAGATCTTGTTTTAGTGTTCTGCCTACGGATACCCAGTTTTCTCAGCATTACTGGGTAAAGAGGCAGTCTTTTTCTTCCATGTATGTTTTTTACCTCTTTTTCAAGAATCAGATGGCTGTAGTTGTGTAGGTTTTTTTTCTGTGGCCTGTGTTCTATGCCACTAGTCCAGTTGCCCATTTTTGTGCTAACATCATGCTGTTTTGTTTGTTTGTTTTTCCTGTGGCTTTGCAGTATATTTTCAAGTTGAGTTCTGTGATATCTCTAGTCCTACTCTCTTTGTTCATGATGAAGTCAAAAATTCTGAGTGAAAGTTAGATATCCGGAACCTAAAGGGTAGTTAAGAACATAAAGTTGACCCTTATGCTTGATAGTTTATTAATGCAAGCTATGATTCTATTATTATTTTTAAATTTGTGAAGTAAAACTAATTTTCACTTATATATTAACATAGTAGATGTAATGTTATACAGAATTTTTATGAAAATTCCAATTTAAAAATACTTGTTGCTATAAAAATATCATTGCTTCAATTATATTTTCATAAATTAAATTATAAATAGTCATCATATAAAAATAGAGTATAACACTGAAATAAAAATTTAGCAAATGTAAAGAATTTGTATTTTAATTAGACCTATTCTTGTACTTCTTATAATTAATCCTTATAAGAGAGAATATGTTTTAAAATATTGAATGTATTATTAGTGGTAAAATTAATTTAATAATTAAATAGTGATAAAATATGTCTTGCAATTGTTCTGATGTTTTTAGTCTCTTAATAAATAAATTAATAGATAAGTTTTAAATAAATATGTTGGCCTTAAATTTAATTAATGCCTGAACTACAGCTGAACTGTGGTGTAGTACACAGCATGAAATAGAATTTTTGATGTAAAGGTTAATGGCTTAATTAGTCATATTTAAATGTTTAATTCACATAAATGGTCAATCAATTGACAGTAAAGTTCAGCCATTTTTGTCTCCTTTATTTATTCTGAGTCATTTCCCCCTGATGTTCATAAGTGAGGTAAGATGATGTATCTAAAAATGTACCTTGACTTAGTTCAATTGTATTCCATGTTTTATACGTTCTTTGGTTAATTAATCTCGTTTTAAATCTATATATATGATAATTAATTTTATAAGATTTTATAAGATAAAGAAATGAATTTGATGCTGGAAAAATAAAATAGAGGTGGAAGGAGGAAAAAATGAAGTGAAATGTGTTATGTACATGTACCAATTCCCTAGAGTGGATGTAATCGTTATGTAGTACAAATATATAATAATAAAAAGCCAAGAATAAATAAAAAACTCCAAAAAAAGATTAAAGAGAGGAAACATGAATTTAATTATGCTCTTCCCATCTTATCATAAGAAATATGTTAAAATGAAATGCATTGTAACCTTCTGATAAATATTAGGAGTTTGATAATTATAAAGTAAAACTCAGTGGTTTTACAGCCATTGATATATTACTATCATTTCATTCATTCACTTAGGATTGCTTTTTTCTTTTCTTCTCCTTTCTTTCAGCTTTTTCTTTTGTCTAGGGTTATACAAATAAACTAAATGCTAAGGTAAAAATTCTATTTTCCCATTAATATTTTATGGCTCAAAAATCTTTTTGTGCCACAGAAAAATAAAACACATAAATATAGGTAAATATAAGGTGCTATCTTTTTTTCTGTTTCCTACTTATAATATTTAATTTTACAATTTTAAGAATTTTAGTTCTTATATAAGAATGTGAAGAAACATCTTTTAGGGAATTAAATTATATTTACTTATTGTTTAGGGTAATTTTAGAAATAATAATAATATACTACACATTGTAGGCTAACAAAGAAATAACTTAGATTTGGAATTTATTTCATTATATTTTAAATATGTAAGCCTCTCCATTTAAATAATAACAGAGTCTAAACCTATATTTCACTCATTAAATGGAGCTAGATACCAATTTTCCTAAAGTGCATAATATAATTTTAACTATCTATGAAGCTTAATAAACCCCTATTGTTATGGCTTTTGTTTATTTTCATACCTTTATTTATCTGTCATTTGTGAGTTTTCAACCATATATTTTCCTTTATAACTGTCAAAACTACATTTTTCCTTTGGAATGAATCCATATTAATTAGTTCTATCTGCTTCTACCTGCTGTATATCTTTTATCAGCAAACTCTTCTTACATTTCTCTCTTAAATGCAATTTGCTTATCAACATTAAATACATCATCCATGATGCTACACTCGGAAATCAAAATTACAGGGTTATTCAGGGAAAACAAGCACTTAACTTCTTTTCAAATATGTCCTCAATTATTTCTCAATTCAGGACAGCAAATTGAACCCACACTTCTGTTACTATAACTTGGAAGCAAAACTTCAGAGGAGCCATGAGACTCGAGTCAATCACAATTGCTTCTAAAAATTGATGTGAATAAGCTTTAAAGAAAAAGACTCAAGTACATGCTACAATTAAGAATTGAGTGTTAAATTCACTCTCTGGGATGACAGAGATTGAATTTCATAACTTAAGAATTGCTGAAGGCAAGGTGTAAGGCAATTTATCCTACAGTAATTTAAAGCATTTTTAAGTCTTGACAATTACCCATAACTATGTATAAGTATGATGATGAGAGAATTGTACAACTTTAGGATTTTCATAAAACCACCAAAAGGAATTTAAGACTGTCAAACCTTTTCCTAGGAAAGTTGCACTAGTTAAATTTCTATCCATAATTTAAATTTTAGTGCAACTTCAATGCATATGATAATCGATGAATAAACATGAATTTATAAATTAGTTTCAGTTAATACATTTTACTATATGTCTTTCTAATTTCAATTTCTCCTATAATAAATAAGCAAAAAACTCATGCCTAGTGCCTTTTAAAATTTGGAACCTTTTTTAATTCTATAATGATTTCGTCGATATGCTAATAATCACAAGTATGTATTTCACCATGACTTACAGGTTTTTTCCTCCCTTTGGCCCACATAGAAGAATCTGATTTTGTCCTCTCAATTTGTTCTACACCAATTCCTTGTAGGTGGGCTGCGCTTCATTTCCTAGACTCCAGTGCACTCTCAGGGGAAAAGAAGCCAGAGACACAGAGGTGTAAATTGAGGACTGAGAGAAATACATTTATAGAAAGTTTGGAGGACTGGCATAAGATCTGCTTCATCAGAGACTAAACGAGGTTTCTCTATCTTTCAGCCCCATTAACCTGGCAGGTATGGATTTTGTGTATTTTGTCAAAATGGTTTCACCACCATCACACCTGATTTCTGATACACCCCTGGTGGATAACCATAGTGAAAGGTACATTGTCTCCTTTTGAAAATTTTACATAGAAGTAACACAAGTCACTTCTGCTCCTATACTATTAGACAAAACTTAGGCACATGGTCATAATTAGATTCAGGGTTTGCTGATTGGCCACGTCTCCCAATAACCTTTGAGGTAGTAGTTTCCATGGCTAAAATAAAATGAAGATAATAGATTTGGGAAGATATTATCTTGTAAAATACTTTGACTTCTGAGTTTTCCAACCATTCATCAAGACACATCTTGACCAATAGAATCTCTGATCCTAGCTAGCAGACAAGTAAGTAAGTAATATTTGCCCCCACTAAAGTCATTTTGTTAGGGTAAAACCATGTTTCCTTCATGAGTATTTAATCATGAGTATTTAAATGACATCCAACCCCAAACGATTACTGCCCACTAAAATTAACTTAAAAATGGGTAGCTAATCTTTATTTCCAGTTCTATCCTATCACTCTCACCAAAATCAGTTATCATATTAAAATTGGTGAATCTTCCCAGAACTTTTGAGTTGCATTTTATATCAGTTTCATTCAGTACTTTATATTTCAACACAAATGACCTGAAGGACCATTTAAAAGGAAATGCTTATGATTTTTGCCTTATTTTATTTCTAATATACCAGGAAAGTGAAAGAATTGGTAGCTGCCAAAAAATAAATGTGCACTGGCTGAAATTTATGCTAATGGAATCAATGAGTTTTGTTAGCATTTTAACCAATAAACCACAGAGATGAAAAAATAGAAAATTATATTGTATAGCTTCTATACCTCATATTTCATATAACCAGATACTTCTTATTCAAATACAGAATATAATACATGACTACAGAGTGCTACAGAGTAAATGCATTCAGTATAATACAGAAAAGGGTAACTTTTTTAAGTGAAGATTTTCTTTAACTGAGAGAAAACAGTTGTGTTAATAGAGGGAAGTATGCATCATTTCAATGTATACATATGTCTTTGGTTGTTTTTTTTCTTGTCTTTTTTGTTAAAAGATTAAGTGTTCTAAATAGTACCAGGACCAAATTACTTCTTTCTTTTTTTCTTTCAGTACCAGGGATTGAACTCAGGACCTTGTGCTTGCTGGGCAGGTGCGGTGGCACTGAGCCAAATCCCTGGCCCCCAAATTACTTCTTAACAGATACAAAGCTGAAGGAAGCAGCTTCTATTATGACAAAACTATGAACAATTTTATTCACATTTTAAGCAAGTGTAGTTATTTAAATGATTAACTATATTCAGAAAATGTTGTTGTTTGTTTTGGTCAACAGGAGTATACACAGATACTGAAGTCAAATTAATGTGTAACATTTACCTTAATGGAAATAAATTTGAATTTTAAAAGTTCATAATTTTATTTCTTAAATATATCAGTTTCTCTTTTACACATATTTTATATTTGAATTTAACTCAGGGTATATGACATCTTGAATAAAAATTATATACTTTATCACTAAGATCTGATATAATTTAATAATATCCAACTGCAGAAATGAGATTATATTTTCATACAAATAATATTTTTCGAAATGATCATTTTACTTTGGTAATATGCAAGACATTTATAGGATTAACACAATCATGAAACTAAATTACTAATTATTTAATATATTTCCTTAAATATTTTTCTTTATTTTCCTATTTCCCAAAGAACATTTTCATATTTCAATTTAACACTAAGTTACATCATGTGTTAAATGTTCATCAGATCTAAATTATAAACTGCATCTTAACTGTAGAATATTCTTTTCACCTATAGGTTATTGGTCATAAAGCAGAGAAAAGCAGCTCTTGTAAGTTACATTAATTATAACTCACCAACATTATTCTTTATGCCAGGTTTGTAATTGAGACCGTTTATTTTCTAGGATGTGCAAAAGCAGCTGTGGGCTATAACAAAGAAAAGACATCTTTGCATTTTTCATTGTTGCTTAGTAATTGCCTAATTTTTCCTGTGATATTCCCTCATATAAAGATTCCAATTACAATTATGATGTTTTCACTTTACTAAGTGTATCAATTATATAATCAGAACTTTGAATTTTTTTGCCCCTAGCTGGACAGTTTTCTTCCATTTAATTTACAATAATATAATGCATGTATTGTAACAAAGCAAAGACATAAATGCTAATACATGTACAATCTAACTTTTTGGCTTTAAAAACAGATAGATGTAGAGATCAGTATTGACAGATAATGTAGCTGTCACTATGCAACAGTTCATTTGGTTAAGCTACCAAGGTATTTCAACTTTTCTTTACGTTTATGTATTACCTCTAAATAATACATGTGAAAGTACAACATTGAATTTAATAGGGAAATGATGATATTAATGAAGGTGCAATATCTCCTGCTGTATATAAAAGTCAAACTTTAAAATATATGTATCAAAATCTTTATTCATATTTTAATAAATAAGAATATTGATTTCATTTTCATTATGTTGCATAATTTCCCCTGTAGGCATCATTAAATCATATAGTTTTCAAGTTTAAAAAAATCTTCAAAACCTCATTTCATGCAGCCAGTCTGATAAGTTTTCATTCCTATAATGAGATTTGTCCTTATGATGGGAAAAGCTTTCAAGGTGTACGTAGAGACTATGTAGGTCTTCAGTACGTCTCTCTTGGGGAACAAGTATGTAATTCAAATTTTTCCATTAAGAGGAAATGAATAAATGCTTAGTGACCAGAAATACAAACTCTAGGAAGAATGACGCTACTTATTCCTTGGAATGTTTTTAATTTTCTTCACTGGAGTAAAAGACTATATTTCCAATTCTTCTTGCTTTTATGTGGGGTGCAGATTCTATTTCTAACCAATAGAAAGTAGAAGGTTAACTGGATTATTTCAATTCTAAACCTCAAAATATCCTGTATTGTGCACTGTCTTCCATTGTGTATATATACAGATATATAATAACATATCTATATCTGCATATATGTGTATTTATATAAATGTGTATACACTTATGTATATACACATATGTGAGAGCTAAAAAAAGAGCATTCTGAACTTTCCAATGCAGTATTCACATACCACAATTATCTGTTAAGAAATTGAAATGTCACTCATTCATCAGAGGAACTTAATATTTAACTCTAATTTTAATAAATTTAAAGTTAAAGAGCCACATGTGGTTAACAGCTAGTGTATCAGAGAGCACAGCCATAGAAATTGGTGCTGTTTCTACATCAATTCTGAAAGATAGTTTTGCAGGGTACATCAATCTGGGTTGGGGGTTGTTTTCCTTTAGGGGTTGAAATACTTTGCTCCATGCTCTTCTTGCCTTGAGGTTTTGCGTTTAGAAGTCTGCTGTAATTCTGATGGGCTTTCCTTTGTAAGTGATTTGTTTCTTTTCTCTCACTGCTTGTAGAATTTTGTTCTTCTGTTGGGTTTCTGGAATCTTAACTATTATATGCCTATCTGTAGATTATTTTTATCACGGCTGTATCCTATATACCTCACTTACCTGTATGTCAAGTTCTTTCCCCCTATTTGGGAAGTTTTCTGCTATCACTTCTGTGAATAGTTTTTTGTTTTGTTTTTTAATGTCACCTGCATTCTCTCCTGTTTCCTCATTGACTCTGATCAGTTTTATGTTACTCTTCTTTGCATCGTCCAGCAGCTGCTGGATTGATTTCTCGTCGTTCCTTACTATTTTTAAGAAATTTTTCTTTTCCTGGTCACTAATTGCAATCCCATCTTCTATATCTGAAATTTTATCCTCACATTGGTTCATTCTGCTGAGTAAACTTTCAATGGAGTTTTTAATCTCCTGGAAATCTATTTGCATCTGTTTTATGTATTCCATTTGTTTCCTATGTTGGGATTCCATCATGTTCCTCAGCTCCTCTATTTTTTTTTATCTGTGTCTGCTCTAGATTTATTTAAAGAAAATCAGACCTCCCAAATTTAAAGACCCAATATGAAAATGGGCATCTGAAATGAACAGACATTTCTCAAAGAAGTAGAAATAGCAAATAAACATATGAAAAAATGTTCAACATCACTGGTCATTTGAGAGATGCAAATGAAAACAACTCTGAGATTCCACTTCTCCCCAGAAAGAATGGCTGCTATCATGAAATCAACCAATAACAAATGCTGGTGGGGCTGTAGGGAAAGAGGAACCGTACTCCACTGCTGGTGGGAGTGTAGACTGGTGCAACCACTGTGGAAATCAATATGGAGATACCTCAAAGAATTAGAATTGGAAGTCCCATTTGACCCAGCTCTTCTCCTGCTGGGGATCTTCCCCAAAGAATTAAAAGAATCATACCACAGTAATATATGTGCACCCATGTTCATAGCAGCACAATTATGTAATAGCTAAAACTTGGAAGCAGCCCAATTGCCCATCAACTGGAGTCTGGATAAAGAAAATGTGGTGGTTTTTTTGTTTGTTTTGTTTTTTTTAATAAAATGGAGTATTACTTAGCCATAAAGAAAAAGAAACTAAAGACATTTATAGTTAAATGGAAGCACATTGAGGCCTTTTTATTAAGTGAACTAAATAGGACACACATGTATAAATACTGAATAATATCTCTAGTGTGAGAAACTGAAAGTGTAAATAAGGACTAAAAGATATAATAGATAATGTGAAATAGGAAGAAAAGGTGTAAAGGGGAAGTGGGAGGGGTAGGGGAAAGGAAAGAAGGGAATGAAGTTAATATGAGAAAAAAAAAAGGAAACAAAGTCTTTATAGATAGGGAGGGGTGGATGAGTTGAAGGGAGGGCAGGGGAATGGGAAAAAATAAGAACCAAGAGAGATTATATAAAGGTGCAAATTTCCAATGATGAATGTGATTATACTGTATACCTCAAATGTACCAATAAAATTAATTTTTAAAAATAAAAATAAATAAAAATAAAAATAATGGTCTAGGATAGAGCATGAGAGTACTGGAGACCTCCTTAAAGTCGAGGAATGTGTTCAGGCAGCTTTACTTCTGCCTAATGACCCATTTTAAACATTATTTTATAATATAGGTGATTTTTAAATAATCTGTTAAAATTTTTGAATATTGTTTAAATATTCTGTTTAAATAAAGATACACTGTGTTTGGTATTTCCTTCCACTGGAATCAATAATCACATTTTGCTGGAAAAAAAAGAAATTGGTGTTGTTGAAGTTTGGAAGAAGCCAAGACACACAAAAAAATCACATTGAATATTACCCATTAAGCATTAAAATGAGACTGTGATGTTAGAAATAAATATATAATTCATTAGTGCAATGAGATGTTTGGATTGTGTCTTACCAAAGTTGTCAGGGTTAATCAGCATGACTACTATAAAAATAATAAACTGTTAATGTTGATAACCTTAACATTTAGTATGGTCCCCAGCAGATTTTGGTGAATATATGAATTAATAATGTTTCATATTAATGTTTCATATTAATAGATTCAGTAGATATTGAAAGAGAATTTGATAAAAAATGTGTTTACAAAGCTAATTCATCTTTATATATGTATAAACATGCATATTAATGGTGTATGTATATACATATATTTTTCCAAATGTTTAAATATCCGTATAAACACAGGACTTTCAGTGGCAGGGTCCATGGATGTGGTGGGTGTAGAGAGACTGATAGATAGTCCTTAGGAAGGTCTTCATACTAACATTTCTAAATTTCATCATTTCATGATGATTTTTCTTCATCACTAGAATACAAGCGCATACTCATTGTATCATGATTCAGAAATTTGGAATTATTCTAAGAATAGAAACACAGTTCATATATAGAAAGTGGAACAAAAATATGGAGAAAGACTTCCAACCAAAATGATATCCATTAAAAACAATTATGTACTGGAAGTGTATCACATGCAAATAAGTAACTGACAGAACAATAGACACATCTCATTCCAACAAGAGGGAGCAAGAAGATGGGTAGGCATTAATGTAGGAGTGAAAGGGGATATTGAGGGAAACCCAAAATCTGACTCTGATTTGCAAGGTGCTTTAGTGAAAGTAACAAAGCATGTAGAACAGAATCATAGACAGTATTACCCACCAAAATAAATATTTTAGACAGGTGAAATATTTATTCAAGTGGAAATACTAATGTTTAGTGTTAGAGTGATGAAGTCATTCTAATTTTTGCAATCATGAAAATTTGGCTAATATACCCTCCTCTGCCACTACCAAAAATACATATTTTCCCAGTGATAGCTGCTTATGCCCAGGAAATATGCCAAGTTGAAACACAATTAACATCCTATCACAACATATGGCTCAGTCAAATTATACATTGCTTTACTTTGGATGGAATAAGAGTAAAAGAAGTTGTCTCTTTTTATGCCAGATTGAATTATGGTTAAGAGACTTTTCTTCAGAAAAATAAGTAAAGTTTAAGCCGATTATCACTGAGTTTATTGAAACAAATTGAGCCTTAGCTTCAGGCAAAAGTCTATACAAATCAGTTTGATAAACCTAATTATCACTTTTTATAACACCTTTGGGTTATTTTGAAATAGAGTCCAAGCACCATAAAGTGAATGGCTGACTTTCCCCAAAAGACACTGAGACATTGATCTAACTGAACTTTTTCCAAACAAAGAGCAGTCTCAATTTTTCTTGACCTCCTAAACTACAGAGAAAAGCAGAGTTCAATCCCAACCTGCTAGAGTTTCATTTCATCTCTGAGAAGATTCACAACTTTTATATTAATATCTGTAATATTATTAGCTAGAAGATTTAGTGGCTTTAGGTGACAGTTTCTTTTTTGCCTAATCTTATTAAATTGCAGAATAGGCTAGTACATAAGCTGTCTGGTTTGTGAGAATTTCCCCCTGGTCTCATACTAATGTATTACAACATAAACTATTATTTTCTCTGTTTTACCAGCTTCCCAATGCCTAAACATATCATCACTTATTTATGCCTGCCAAAATCTTATTAGCTACATTAATTTTGGACATGTACTGAAACTAAAATATATTTTTTTGCTTAAATTCGTTTATTGGTACATTTTAGGTATACAATACATTTACATTTATCATTGGGTGCTTGTACCTGTACATGATGTATCTTGGTTCTCATTTTTCCCCATTATCTGTGTGCCGTTCACCCCCTCCACCCTTCCCTATTTACATAGACTTTGTTTCCACTTTTTTCTTTTCTCATAATTTTTCCTTTCTCCTCATTCCTTTCCCCTTCTCCTCCTATTTCCCCTATCCCTTAGGCCCTTTTCTTCCTATTTCAAATTATCAATTATTCATTTTAATCATTTTAATACTTATTTACACTTTCAGTTTCTCACATGAGAAATTATTCAGTATTTACACGTGTGTCCTATTTATTTCACTTATGAGCATGGCCTCAATATGCATCCATTTAGCTATAAATATCTCTAGTTTGTAGCTCTTTATGGCTGAGTAGTACTCTATAAAATATATTTACATCACTCTATAGTTTTGTATGATATATGGCTGTACCAAAATTTCATATAAATATTTTTATTGGTTATCATAGAGTCATACATTCCCAAATCATGCTTTTCTTGTTCTTTACTATTAATTCAGTCATTATCAAATAAAGATCAAGATATCTTTATATAAGAATATAAATGATATATTTTATTTAGAAGGAAACTTTA
Organism: Heterocephalus glaber; assembly: GCF_053883595.1. Lineage (NCBI taxonomy): Eukaryota > Metazoa > Chordata > Mammalia > Rodentia > Bathyergidae > Heterocephalus > Heterocephalus glaber. Next base: position 25,817,514 of record NW_028258372.1, read on the forward strand.
TTGAAATAGAATGTCTGTTTTCAAAACTGTACAATTGGGCCAGGGATTTAGCTTAGTGGCACCACACCTGTGTCAAAAGTGCAAGGACCTGAGTTTGATCCCCAGTACAAAAAAAATCCAGAACAAACAAACAAAAAACCCACAAAAAGTACATACAAATGACAATGGAGATTTCAATGAATTTTCATAATTGGAACATATTTGTTTAATCAGAACTATGATTAAGAAATGGAACATTAGAAGCATTTCAGCAGCCCTCCCACATATCACTCTTTCCAATCATATTGCTGTCTTAAATTGTTTTCCCATTTCTACCACAGAATAACCAGTTCCTAAAGAGCTAAAAGCTTGTTTGTATTATCTACTGGAATCATATACATATTTTTGTCTGTCTACTTTTTCTCAGCATTATATTTGTATACTTCATCCATATTGTTGTTAATAATTTCTTTCTTGAATTTAATAAGACTTGTATTCTAAGCTTTGTATTATTTATTAAAATTAAAACTAAAATTGAAACGCTCAAAGAATGGCCCGAACAGGGATTTCTCTAAAGAAGGTTGGGGTGTGATCTAAAAATACAGTGCATCTATACATTAAAAAAAAATATTACACTAAAAGAAGCATTCTATTAATCTCTCTCAAAATACTTCTTCTCCTTTAGAAGAAACTTATCCCATCATTCTTGCCATTTCCTGAAGCATTTCTGGAAGTCCTTTTTCACAGAGTGTTCCTAGTTGTGGTATTGTAGCTGCCTTGATGTCCCAAATAGAATCAAAACATTTAACTTTCATGGCTTGTTTGACTTTGGAGAACAGCCAGGAATTGCATAATCCCAGATGTGGTAAATGAGGTACATGAGAATATGCTGTAATATTTTTACAAGTCTGCCTTTCTCCTTTGATTGCAATGGACAGCAGCAGCATTCTCTGGATTTTTGATCACTCCTCTTAAAGACATTCATGAAAACTGATCTCTAGAATTACTTCAGAATGTGGCAAGAATAATAGGATAAGAGGGCTCAAAGGGAGAGGGAATACTTTAAGGGGGTTAATGGCAATGTGTCTTCTATTCTTATAATATTTTTAATATTTTAACATTCACCATATTTTCCATCATCCCATAATGTAAAAGTAGTTCACAAGTGTGTGAAAATGCACATAACATCACCATGAATCAGGAAAATGGAAATCAAGATGATTAGAGATATCACCTAACATAGATAAGGATGACTATTATCAAAAAACATGAGATAACAAAGGCTCACAAGAGTGTGGTCAAAAAGGCACTAGTACACTGTTGGTGGGAATATAGATTGATATAGTCATAATGGAGAAAAGATCAGAGGTTTCTAAATAAATTAAAAACAAACTACTATTTGCCCAACAATCCCTCCTCTAATCATGTACACAAAGGAGCCAAATTAGTGTCTCAGAAACATACCTGCACTTCCATGTTCACTGCAGCAATATTCATAGTACACCAAGATATGGAAGAGACCTAAATCATCATGGTACCAATGAGTTTAATTCTCTAGTAACAAACAAACAAAAAAACAAACAAACCAGTTGTATACAGATTAAGTGGGATATTGTTTTTCTTTTAAAAAGAATGGAACATTTGTATTGGCTATGACATGTATAGAACTGAAATCATGACATTATCGAAAATTCTCGGGAGCAATGCTACATAATTTTAGGGAAAAATCATTTGGTTAGCCTAGTTCTCCTGTCTACAGCACAGCTATGGAATTCTGAGACATAATTGCATTTTGGCCTCCGGTCACAACTGAGACCTCAATGGTCTGGTGATGTTGTGATTCTCCAGGATAAGATTACACCAGGTGAAAACATCCTGGGAGGAACAACATCTTCATCTACTCAGTTCCTCATTGTTTTTGGATTGTTACACTTTGTTTATCCCGATGTACTGAACTCTCAGTCCGGAGTCATTTGTTACATTTGTTTCTCCGGATGTACTGAATAAAAGATGCAGTAAAATGGAGGCTTTCGTCTTTGCCACCCAGAGCAGCACTGATCAGACCCAAAGCTCAGCTTCTTCTCAGCCTCATTTTCCTACCTTTCCTGTAATTCGCCTTTTGCTGCTGTGTCTCACAGGAGACTAGGACTTACTGCAGAGGTTCTAGTAACGTCCCCTTTCCCTGTTGCCTACAGAAAATAAATCAGACACAACAGTACAATGACATGATCTCACTCCTCTGTGGAATAATAAAAGTTGAGAGTGGAATGGTGGTTAGTAGAGCGTAAGAAGAGTAGGCTTTAGGGAGGATGGAGAGAAGTTGATTAACGGTTAGGACTAATTAGTGTCTCACAAACACACCTGCACTTCCATTTTCACTGTAGCACTATTCATAGTAGCCAAGATACAAGTACAAATGGGTTTAATTCTCCAGTAAAAAACAAAGAAAACAGTTGGGAATTTGGAGAAGAGTAAGAAATTCTGATGTGCTGTAATATGGCTGGGTGATTATAGATACTGACAATGAACAGTGTATTTCACAAAGCTACAAGAAAGGAATTATTAATATAGCAAACTTTATGCAAAAGTTTGCATGTAACAAACATCATAAATTACCTGTATATAAATATGCATCTCAAAAGAGCTCAAATGCACATTACAGAGAATAAAACTATCAATACCATAGGAGAGAAGAAAAAATTGTTAGTTGCAAGTCAAAGTGAACAAAATAGAATACATGTAGAATTAATAAATTTAGAAATTTAATGTGCAGCATTGGGATTAAGCTTGTCAAATTGCATTAAATTATAGATTTTTGATAAATAAGTAGATTTTAGCTGCTCAAGTAGCCCCCTTTATTGAATATTGACTTATGGGATTTCTCTTATCTATTTGTTTCCAAATATTAGACAAAACACAGTCTAAGTCATTTTTGCAAATACTAATACTTCACGGAGAAAGGATAGATTTAACTCACAGCACACTCTTCAAATTTTGTTCTGATTGCATTACTGATGGTGTTACATGATTATCAAAGAAATATGAAGGTATCTATTGTTCACATGATGAAACCTTTTGGAATGATCAAGACAAAGACTCAAACAACAGTTCATAAAATGATTTAAGAGAGAAGGGAAAGGAGATCGGCATTAGAGATTTATGGTGGATAAGAAGTGGGGTTGGGGCAACTATCTGGGTCCACAGAGCCAGTATGGTTTGAGTTTCTCCCCAGTATCAAAGTGGTGAGCACCTGGATTTCCTTATCAACCTACTCTGATTTGGAGCAGAAAAGGGGAAAAACAGAAGTATGCGCCTTCTTTTCAAATATGTATAGCTGATAGTTGTCATATTGTTTATTGCAAGAGTAAGAATAGAATTTGGCTCCATGATGACATAATGTCAGGAACATTACTACCTAGACTACAGATTATTAATACAGGAAGAAAAAGAAGAAAGGAGGTCCAAAGAAATGTTGCATTATAGATATAGTCAGTATAACTGAGGTAATAATGGGTATATACGTGAGAGCAGACAGTAGAATGATTAAAAAAGCCTTTACTTTTTTAGTATAGTATTATTGGAAGACCCAAATAACAATTCAGTGTATTATTACTTATAAAAATAAATAGGACAAAAGTTATACATTATGGGTTTTATTTTAATGAATGTGTGAATTTCCAATACTGTGATCAAACACCTGAAACAGACAACTTAAAGGAGGGAAGTTTCCCTTTGGTTCTGGTTTCAGAACTCTCAGTCCATGGCTGTCTGCTGCATTGCTGTGAGACTGCAGTGGTCATTGCGGAAGGGCATGGTGGAGCACATCTGCTGTTCAGTTCACAGAAGAAAGCAGAGCTATGGAGGGGAAAGCCAGAGAGGAAGGGCGCAGGGAAAAGGTACAGTCCCCAAGGTCGGGCCATGATCCACTCCTTTCATCTAGGCCTTGCCTCTTGTTTTCATCACCATCCAATAATGCCATCAAATTATGATCTCATCCCCGGATTAACCCACTGAGGAAACTCATTGATGATCCACTTATCTCTGGAAACACCCACCAAAGCACCAGGTGAGTTTTTCTAAATTTTAGGTGCTTGTCAATCCAAAGAAATTGACCATCAAATTTAAACATCAGAATGAATTGGTACAAATGGATCATTTTATTTTTGGCTGAATGTTTTGTTGTCATATTGTTTTGTTTTGTTTGGTACATCTGACTCTGATGAGAAAAGATGGAAAAACAAATGATAATAAAGGTTGAATGCCATCTTTATTCATGTTTTGATCCGGTGACAGTTTTAAATCTATGATGTATCAGGTAAAAGTTTAACAAATGTACTATCCTAAGGAAAATTACTTTTAAATTCCCAATTTATAGACTATGAGTATTTACTTGGTGTAAATATTCTCACCGTGGTTGATTTCAAGTGACAAACAATATCTGCTAAATCATTAGGGTCTAATGCTACAAGATGAAGGAGCTGGGAAGCGTTTTCTGAGACCCCTTGTTAAGCACTAGTTGTTCAGGGCCTAAGCACCAAAGTAGTCTGAGTCGTGAGGCAGCTGATTACTTCCTCCCAAGGACTCAGAGAACCCACCCGGGGGCAACAGCTGCGCTGCCCTTGGCAGAATTCCTCTTGGAGAGAAGCCACATAGAAAACCAACATAAAAACATTTTAATTATTATAATTATTATTTTGTTCGGTACCTTGGATGGAACTCGGGGTCCTTGCTCTTGCGCAGCAGGTGGCGCGAAACCACTGAGCTAAATCCCAGGCACAAACATTTTAATTATTAACAAAGTATCTCATATTCAGTGTAATTTTCAACAATTTCTTCCTATTTCACATTATCTTTTATTCTGTTTCGTCCTTATTTACACTTTCAGTTTCTCACACCAGTGAGACAGTACGATATTTACACATGCGTTTTATTTCACGTTAGAGTCTGTTCTCAAGGTGCATCCATAGTATTATTAGGAAATGAGCTGAGAGATGGATTAGCAAATGAAAATATATTCTTTTAAAATCATAATACACAGTCTACTTAACATTGTTATTCTCTAATAATTTTTGTTATGAAAATTTTTTTCATAGTGTGGCTTTTATATTTTCTTTATTAGTATCTTCTTGTATTTCATTAAAATAAAAAAATTAAAAGAAAATGTAGTGGAAAAAGTGGTCTGCCTTCCTTCTGAGTGCCAGAGACATAATCCTGCTGGTTCGTAGAAATATTATACAAAAAAACATTTTGCAGGACTGTGAGATCAAATTGATGCTACGAAAATATAATTATAATGCCAATTTAGCATTTATGCTGTGGCAAGGGGAAGTTTTACCAAAAATAGCTACCAGTGTTAGCATTAGTTGAAAGAATTAGAGAACAGTTAGAAAAATGTATATAAAAATTAAACTTTTAGAACAACAATAGGAGTATAACCTGGATTATAATTTATAAATCATGTTTATTATTCGTGTAGGTTTATTGTACACATTAAGAATTCTTAAAATGTGAAGGTTTAATCTGTTATTTGATTTAAAGTTGATGACATATGTTAAATTAATTTAATTTGTCCTACATACGTGCGGAGATATAAAATGGCTGCTCATTATTTAAATGAAGGACAGGCAAATCTTACCAGTTACAGAAATATCCATCCTCTTTGTGTCATTTAGGGATGCAATTGCCTGTAAAAAATGGAAAGTTTAACAATTTGTGGCTAAAATAATGATTTACTATATTTTGTCACACATGATATCTTTTTTGGGAAGCCTTTCTTATCCAGAAAATGAACCCTTTCTATGTAGCTTTGTCACTATATTTGGGACAATTCATTAAATTTTAAGGTTTCAATGTGACTGATATTGACTGGTATTTAATGATTTTGAAATAATGAAATAACAAAACACCCAAAATACTGTTTCTTCCCAAGGTTCTTCTCTTTCTTTCTCCTTTCTTCCCTCCCCTCCCTTTCCCTTCCTTCCTTTCTCTTCTCTTTCTCTATTTTCTTATTTTACTTTCATTACCCTTGTGTTTTGGGCATCCCTTTCTTCTTTCCTTTTCCTCTTCTTCATAATATATTCCTAAAGAGTGCATATATTCCCACAGAAGTTATTGTATAAATTATGATTATTCTATAGCCTTTGACATATCATCTCTAACTTTCTGCAATCTCTTGCAACTGGTATTTTTCACACAATGTGGAATATTTTAGGCCTAGTAATTTTGAATGGTTGTATATTCATATTCTCTAATTTATAACAATCTATTGTACAAGTATATATTCAATTAATAAAAGTATCCATTATGTGGCTAGAAACATCTTCCTCTTTATGCTGTTATAAGCAACACTGGTGTGTATATTTTTGTACATGCATTCTGTATTTGAATAAATTTTATTTAAAATATATTCATCAGTATGCAGTATATGGTGCTCAAAGTTTATTTGATTCTAATTTTATAGACTAAAACAATAGTGTTTTACAGATTGTATTGGCCTATTACACTTTTTCACCAGCCATATGTCCTCTTTACCTATACCAATACCTAGTAATAATTTTTTCTCAAATTCATTACTATAGAGGAAAATTATATTTCAATGCTTTTGAAAATTTGCATTTATCCCAATATTAATATGTTTTAAAATACTCCTATATCTCTTCTGTCCAGTACCAGTTTCTGTTCTCAGATCACATCTTGTAGTCTTGATTATTTATCTTATTGAAATACAGTTCATTTATATTTTATATAGTATTCTTGTAATGCTATTCTATTCAAATATCTTTTCTCAAGTAATTTTTAATGTTATCAACAAAAATTTTGTATTATAAAACAAATTATTGATGTTTACTCATTAGATTTACTTATTTTGTGTCATTTTGCAAAAGTCATTTTAATTATGAAGTCAATTACAAATGTTTCCTTTAATTTACTCAGCAGATCTTCTTGTTAAGAGTTTAGTTTACTTGCAATTGATTTGTTTTTTATCCTTTCTGGATATCTAAACAATTGTATCACAAACTTATTTTAAATATTTTAAGGTTAGCACTGTTTTGTTCAGTATTTTAATACAGTGTTTTGTCCATTATACTTGTCGGTCTCTTTCTGAGGTTTTTTTTTTATAATGATCCATATTTTATGTGGTAAATAAAATATGAAGACAATATTTACCACATAAAATATGGAGGCAGCAGTACAATGTTAAATACAATTTTTTGTAGTAAATATTACCCAGTCATGGCAGATATCTCAGTATTTTCTTGCAATACTTTGAGGATATTGGCTTATGTTTTCAAAATTTAAAATTATTTTCAAAAAATCTCATAAAATCATCATTTGAATTGGCACTGGATCTACAGAATGATTTCTGAGAATTAATAATTTACAATATTGAATTACCCTGGCAAACTATTTAACACATTCTTGTTGATCATGTTATGAAAGGCAGAAAACACACAACACTATAATGTTAGTGGTGATTCTGAAACATATATTAAAAATTAGTGCTTTTTTTTCCCCTTGTTTTCACCTAAGCAAAGACCGACAGGAGAATAATTTAGACACTAGACACAAACATGCTGTCTGCAAAATGCGCTAATGGAGACTAAATTCTACTAACACTGCTCTAGCTTCCAAAATTTTTGATGGGCAATTTGAAAATGTGGAAAATTTTAGTTCTGCATCACAAAATACAATAGTTATAAAAAGTGACCCTAAATGTAAGTCTTATGAAAAGACAATATTCCTCCCAAACCTGCTTCAGACTCATCCTCTGTGATGCGTTTTCTGTCCCATGATGGGAGCCCACATAAAGTGAGTCAGTACAGGAGGGGCCTTCAGTCCAACTCACACTGCCTGTTTCATTCGGGCAAAATAAGGTGGTGGGATTGAGAGGGGTGAGCAGAGAACAGAAACTGCTAAACATAAAACAAAGCACTTTCAAGCTTAAACATTGCATGTAGACAAGTGCTGTAGTTGTTCGTACAGAGAAATGACCTGAAGCTAATAGATTACAGTTTTATGGATTTGAGGAATTGTTTTGTCACAATCTGTATTGGCAAGAAAAGAAGGCGACATCCTGACTTGCCCAACTTCAGACTCTTCAGCCCATAGGCCATAGCAGGAAATAGACTAAAGAAGTCATTCTTCATCCAACTGACAACCTGTCTATAGATTTGGTTTCTGACAACTCTGGATAATATTTAGGTGCTATAATTTCAAATATTTAATTTTTCATAGTATTTATTTTCTCTTTTAGAAACTTTGATTAGCCAACATTGGCTATTATTTCCATGAGCCATGCCTATAATAAATATTGGCTCTTATTATATTTAAATTTCTTTGGGCTTCGTTTCAGTTTTCAATGTGTCTAATTTGCTGTAAATTTTGAAATTTCAGGAATTAAAAAATTACTTTTTAATTTTGTGTTTCAATGTGTTAAATGTTATCTATGGAATTTCTAAATACCATACATCTTTTTAAAATTTATTGTCCTCTACTCTGTTTTATCCCTTCTATTTTCCACAGTTATTTAATATTAAATAATTAACAAATGTACTATTTTAATTATTTGAGTGAGTAAATATCAGGTTTGATTTTTTATTATGCTGATTTGTAGAAAAGAGTAATGAAATACTTATTTGCTTTCAGAGTGATTCTTTCATTTACTTTGGCTTATTGACTTATGTTCCTGCTCTTTTATTTTGGGACCCTACATGTCTTTTTTTTAAATTTGCTTTTATTTTTATTTCAAGGTCCAATATAGAAGCTCATAATACATTAAGCTATGGTTGTTATAGATTGTAACAGAGTATTCAGTTCACCATGCAGCCACCAACAATGAATTGTGTGCTGCTAAACCCTATTATAAGCCAAATAAATGGTTAATTTATTTTAAATAATTCATTTCAAAGTTTAGTTAGTGTACATACATGAAACACCAACTATGTGTCATAAATTTTGCTGAATTCAAGTTATACAACGTTGATTTTAAAAGCTATCTCATAATTTTTTGATTCATTGTCAGATTTGTTATCCATTCAGTTAGGCAAGATGGATAGGATCTGGAGATACATTGTACAACAAAGTGACTATACTTAACAAGTTCTTATTCTATACTTGAAATTTTTTAAGAGGTTAAATCTCTAGTCTTTTCATCCAAAAAAGAAAGAAAGGAAGAGAGAGAGAGAGAGAGAGAGAGAGAGAGAGAGAGAGAGAGAGACTAACTGTAATATGGAGATCATTTCACATCGTTTATCAAATCATCTGTTTGCCTGACATGTAAATAATGTTTACTTATCAAACATATTTCAATTTAAAAAGCAAATAACATACAAAAGGTGCCCCAGTATTTCTAGTTTAAAGTTTACCTGAGGTGATAAATATGAATCAATTATTTTACTATATAATGTGCAACAACAAGATAAAATAAAGTATAAGGTTAAAATAGTGATAATTATTGTATTTTTCTATTGCTCACAACTAAAAACGTCTACATGTAAAGTTTGAACAATACAAATGTAAGGAAAAGAGATTATCTGCCTATAGCAGTTAAGGAAGACTTCCAAAGAGTAGTTATAGAAAAGTGACAAAATTAATATGATTTGAAAACTCTTCAGGAACAAATGCTCCTCTAAGGATTCATAAGAGAAAGGTAACACACTTAAACATTTCTATTTTGTTATGTGATCATCAGGAAATCAGTGGAGAATTGAAATTTCCAGTAAGTGTCAATATAGCCATGAATAATGAGAAACTAAGAAATTGTTAACAATGTCTATTAATCATGAGTTATTCTCAGAATTAAATTCTGAGCTTGGAAGTAGTTTGATCAGAATGGATATGGAGGAACAGTGGCTTAATAACTGGTTAAACATTGAGCAGTAAGGCATCTAGGATGGGTTATAGTTCAGAGTTGGGCAAGTGAGCAAAAGTGTGTCTTTATTCAGGATTAGATATTTAGGAGAAAGAAAGAGAAGCAGATTTTTAAAAGTTCTTAAAATTTTACTGAGTTGTAGGAGATCAAGATCTTTCAAGATCTTGTAGAATATGTAGTTGAATATGGAGAAATATAATTTTTGCATTAAAAGACAAAATGAGACACATTTATTGATTTTTTAGTTTTCATATAGATTTTCTTTGGAGAGTATATAAAATATACAGAAGAAATGGGTTTAAGAATGTGGCACACCAAAAGTTCTGAAAACAGTACCAAAAGAACCTAAAATAATTACCACTATGTGATTATTTCCCCTCTTAGCATTAATGTACTTATTGTTATATTTTGCATTTGTATTCTCTCAAAGTTATGAGATTAATTTCAGTAATTATTTTATCTAAAATGTGAATCTTTTATAAGTTACCAAATTGGTTATTTCTATACAATTTGTGTGTTGATGATCTTTTATCACGGTATTTTAAGAATTTTTTATGATGCTGAGAATTGACCACATGATTAGTCTTTTCATTAATAAATACCAAAGCCTTAGATATGCCTCTGTGTTTTGAAAAGAAATAAGACTTTTTTAAGTTTCCCAAATTTTAGTGCCTTCTCTTCATTGTCATTGCCTCTCCATTGTTTCTCACAGCTGTGTACAAATAGTAATGTCTTATACTCAGCAGTAATATCATTACAATTCTTGTTTGACAAAAATCTATCTTTACTTTTATACCCTTGAGAATAAGCATTATACCTAATAAATGTCTTTGTTCACCAATTCTAAGAGCACCCAATTTGTTTTTCTTAGCAACATACTAGAGAGTCTACATTTATTTTTAATAGAGAGATGCATTTGCTTTGGAATTCCAGGGTAACCGTACTACTGACTCCAAGAGCACAACTTACCTTTCTGAAGATTTTGTTGCTTTGTTTGATTGGTCTCCAAGAGTCATCATGCTCGTTTTTGTTTCATATGCATAAGGACATCTGTTGCTCTGGTCGAATTTGTTTCATCTTGGGCATAAACACCCCCAAATGTGAAATGAGCTGTTTGCTACTTTTAATTTTGCATGCTTCGCTTATAGCCAGCCACATGGCCTTGCACCACTGTTTTCCAGACATATTTGCCTTTTGGAATTTGTGCTTCTGCAGATCTACATAGTTTCCAAGGTGGCAAAAAATGCTCTTCTCTGATTCTGATTTTTCCTGGGTCTCTCATGGCGATTACAATGGAATACCCAGCTAATACAGGACAATCTCCCATTTCCAAAATGACTAATTTAACTGCATCTGCAAATATTACCCTCAAGGTAATGTATTTATTGGTACCAGATCTTAAGAGGTCAGTATATTTCACAGGTAAATTAGCATTACACAGTTGATTTGCTCTGTCTTTGACTAACTTAGATGTCTCTTCTCTCACATAATAGTCTTTTTTTCCTTTCTAAGTATTTGATGCCATGTATGGGTCCTAGATTTCTGAAAGTTGCTGATAATTTTTGAAAATGATGTATATGGAAATTTGTCATGGCACTTTGAAGTTTCCTGTATGTTTATTTTGGTGTAGAGTTGTATAAATGTTAATATTTGTGGCATGAGAAAGAGGTTTATTGGGACTGGAATATGGCTGCCAGATAAAATATAGGACACGTGGTAGAATTTGAATACAGAATTAAAAATTACATAATTTTTAATATGTCTAAATATTTGCATTAAAATTTTTCAGTTTTCCTTTAAAGTTAAATTCAACAACATGGACCTTTTTTGTTTTGTTTTTTCTAAATCTGGCAGCCATGGACTAGATCAAGGTTAATAAGGATACATGTGATTAATGATCATAGAAAAGATGTCATGCAGTAACGAAGAAGTCAATGTAAAAGTTGGCATATTTTCTGCAGCATTCAAAGTCATTGGGAGAGTTGAAACACTCAGGTGACAGATATGATCTTATCTGTAGTGCAAGATGGTTACATTGGTTTCTTGTTAAAGTATGGATCACACATAGACACATTTGAAAGCCAGGAGACAGTATGAGCAAGTTATTGACCATCTCAGTGAGAGATCATGATGGCTCAAATTTGGGAAACCATGAAAGCAACACAAAGTGTTAGCGATTGTGAGATAAGTGCTGCATCTCATTTGGGCCCGATGTGCTACTGGATGCAAGGATAGTGAAAAACAAAGTTTCAAACAAAGTAGGAGATTGAAAAATGCTTCCCAAAGCCCAACTGCAGTACGTTAAACAATGAGCTGGAATTTACTTTCCTTCTGAAAAAATAACTCTGGGAAGTGGTTTCCTACAACAAGGATTTAAAAGTATGAGTGAAATTGTTTTTGTTTTTGTAACATTTATTATACATGAAAGAGTGACAAGAATATTAGTATACTTCAAAATTCTATTTCCCATCCATTACAAAGATGCCTGGGGATATATTGTATTTTACAAGCTCATAAACAGATCTCTATAAACCAGCTGTTGAAACGTTAGTGCAACTTTACAATACAAGTTCAATAGTTGCCTCATTTGCATTAATATTTCCTTTCCTTAAAAAAATGTTTATCAGTAAATGTGCTATTAAATTTTCTTTTATGAGGATTATGTCAATGTATTTATCAAGAAGAATTCAAGTTTTTAAAAAAGTATTGATATTTATGAATAATAAGATTTAAGAAGAGGAAACAGCATTTGCTTATTCTAGAGTTAAACAATATCTAATATGTTTTTAAACATTTTTTTCCATACATCTATGAATGTGATTTCTTACAGTTTTACCTGGTGTCACTAACTTGGTGCAGCAAATCTCTCTCTTCCAACAAAGACAGCCCTGTTATATGAGCAACACATATGTTGGTGCTGCTGAATCAAGTTTATTTAATCACCAAGACTAACTCCTTTCATTTCCTTTCTTTCCATTGTAAACTCTCTCTAGTTCTTTTCCCTCTAAGTTGCTTAAACATAAAGTTGACATCATGAACTTCGAGGAACATTACTGTTCCATTGTCAAATACATTTTCTAAACAGAATAATGCATTTCAAGGATTAAGTAATATCAACTATGAGAATATTTGAAAAAATCGTTAATAAAACATAGAAGTAGTACACATTATAGTTTCATTTACTCTCCATGAAAGATGCGTATTTTAACATATTTATAAAAGCCATGTATGTAATCATTTGGATATGACTGTCATTTTGAAAGGAGAAAAAATTCATGTAAAAAGATAATGTCAGATATGTTATGAAATTAATAAATAATAAAATGAACCGTAATACCTCTGATATCCACCTTTTTCACCAGAAGCCTAATGTTAAAAATACCTTTATATGTCCAAGGAATTCAGATTACCTGGAGGTAGTAAATATATTGCTTTTTTGTTAAACATGTTGTATCACAATAACATATATCACATATATGCGAAAGTACTTTGTTAAGATAAATTTCCCCAGTGGGAGTTACTGGATAAAAAAGAATATTTTATAATCTGTTATTGTTATGTAAAAAACTTTATACTTTTTTCATGACTACAAGAAATGTGTCAAATATCCGTTTCATTCATATTTTTTTCACTTAATAAGCAATACTTTATACTCATCTCTGTGATTTTAGTAATAAATAATGATAACTCCCTCCACCTCTTTAACATCTTTGAATATGATTAAATTCTTATAATTTTAATGAGTCATGTTTTGTTAAGAAAAGGTGTTGTTTTCCTAGACTCTTCATTGATTATGAGCAGGGGTCTTATAGCAGTTATTAGAGTCTTAATTTTTAATGATGTGTGTTCTTTGATGATCATGCACCATTTGTTGAAAATGTTTTTCTCAACATTCCCAATAACAGAACTAATATTAAAATGGATATTTTGGTCTTTATTGGAATTTATTCTAGTTATTTAGTACAAATAGTTTAAAAGTGCACCTGACTCCTTCTTACATTGCTCATTGAATCATCACTGTTAGCTGCCCAATTAATAAGATTCTAAAATCTGAAAGTCCACAGATTAGAAAGACTAACAGCATCCGTAATTTTTAGATGATTTTTATGTTACGCAACTAGATTTACTCTGTGATCTATCTAACCATTCAGCAAAGAAATCTGAGAGCTCTCACCATTATTTTCGATCTTTAAAAGTTCTACTTATGTTACTGCCACCATACCCAAGAATTTCTTCATTCGATCAGTTTCAATTTTGACACTTGTTACTTATACCGTGTACACAAATGAGTTTCACATAAAATTATGACATGAAATATTAGACTCCATTTGCTTAAAATCTATTCTGTGCCTTTTCAGAATATATTTAACATTCTTGACATGGTAGATATTTTTATTCCCATTTTGTAAATATTAAAATTGAGATGCAGAAAAGTCAAGGATTCACACAGTAAGTAACCATACTAGAGTCTCACTCAAGGTCTTTACAAAATAGATTTCATTATTAAGTCTGTTTGGTACAAAAAGAGATATTGAAATATTGACTAGCCAAAATAGTAGTCAAGAAATAACAATTTTCAAATTCACTAACTCATTATATAATTGTATAATGTATCTTCAACACTTCACATATTTCCGTTTCTTTCAAAAAGTACATTATTTTAAAAGGATTTATTTGTTAAAAAGATGCTTCAACTGACATTAAAAACCCATTGGTCTTCTGACACTTGATAATTTCATATAAATCAACAGTGCAACTTACCCAACAATACTATCAATAAATAGGGTGATTTATTAACATCAAATACCTCAAAATATATTATTAGTTCCAGTGTCTCTTCAATGAAATATATATCTCTATATATTTAAATACATATGTATATATATTCTGCTCTGGGTACTTAATATCATTGTTTTGGTGAGAATAAATGATACTGGTCACGTAAAATGTGCTTTTTAATAAATAACAAATGTGCAGATGAAAACTAATGTTATTTTAAAAGTCTACTAATAAAAGCCATATAGAGGCAAAGAATTGTGGCTCCTAAAGTCTGTCAATTGTCACATAGCTGCTATTTAGTGATAAAATCTATATAAATGCTTTCAGATACACAGCACTGCTTCAATGAGAACCCTAACCTCGATATGTCCTCACACAGGTATTTAAACACCAGCCAAGATGTAGGAAAGCATCAAGTGGTTTTGAACTTGCAAGCCTAACAAATGTTTTATATATTTCACAAATTTGATTTCTTGTATGTCTAATATGCATTTCAGAATATATGAATCTCTTGGTCATTCTTCTCCAAATGCTTGTGAATATAGTGTAACTAGGAATTTTATTGTATGTTACATTGGCTAGTTAAATGAATTTCCTAACTTTAAGAAGATCTGAAAATTTTATAACTCACAGGGCACAAAGATGTGCTTCTTACCTAGTGTATATTGTTAGGTATACAATTTTGAATTTTAAAATTAAATGCAGGTTAAAAGTATTTTCCTTTAAATAATGTGATTTTCTGCTTCAATACTCCACAAAAGCATTGATCTAAAAGTTATAAATGGGCTTAGAATGAATTTAAATTGAAATACTATTTTTGTAGTGTGGAGAAAGTTTAATCTCAAAGAAAAAGCATTTTAAGTACAATGTGCTCCAAATAAAGATTGTTGTGAAAATCTGAGACATGATTTCTAAAATAGCAAATATAATTGCTGTTTGAAAAAATTCTTGATCTTCTAAACATTAATTAGAGTCTTCTGGATTTTAAATTTTATTTCTTCAGAATTTATGGCTAGAACAGAGAATTTTGTAGTTAATTCAAAAGTGATTGATAATCAAAAGAATGTAAGTCATCAATATAAATCACAATTGTAGAAACAGGTGGTTAATGTAAAATATTCATAATTTTTCTTGCCTCTATAGTTTTTATAAGCTTTCACATGGTGTTTTAATGCCAAAATATAAATACTGTGCATTCGTGTGAAAAGTATGAGAAGACTACACATCACATATCCAACCATCTTCCCAATTCAATTTTACCTAATACATTTTATTTATTCCTTGCAGTTTAACAAACCAGATAACTATGTAGTATAATATCTATTTCACTGAAATAGCAACAGATTAACTAGAACATTAATTGGGCAAATGAATACCATTATATAAAGTAGAATTATATAAAGTATTCTAAAAGTAAAGTGAATGTTTAATTTTTTAAAATACAGTAAGAGACACAATGCCATTAATCTCCCTCCCTTTGAACATTCAGTACTTCTCCCATCATTCTTACCAGTTTCAGAAGTGGTTCTGGAAGTCCCCCTGCCTGAGTGTCCTTAGCTATGCTGTTCTGGGTGCCTCTATATGATGTCCTGAAGTGATTCAAAAGATTTACCTTTCATTGTCAATTTGACTTTGGACAAGAACCACAAATCCTTTCAAACCCGATCCAGCAAATGAAGTGGATGAGGACTCTCCATAAGTTTTTTCTTTGACAGAAATTGACTTAAATATTTCAAATGAATTCAGGACATTGAGACAAGCAAAACACTTAAGAAAGAGTATGCTTCATAGTTAGGAAGATTATATCTACAGTCTAATGTTTGGTAATCTCTCCATTTCAGTTAATTACACTGCACAGAGAGAATACTAATTGGCAATTTTTGACTTATTCTTTTACAGAAGACATTTGTGTCCATATGTCTAATAAATACATATTGTAGACAAAACACATGATGTGGAAACAACATTGTGTACATGTATATATGTTTTTTGTAAAATAATTTAATTAGTTTAATGACTATATATATACTTTGGAATATTAAAATTTTTACAAGTAACCAGGGTCAGGAGTCAACATTTAATGCTGAAAATCTAGATGTGATTTTAATATTAGTTTTATAATTTTTTTCCAGTATCAGGTATCAAATTCAGGACCTTGAGCTTGCAAGTGCCAGCACCACTGAGCTAAATCCCCAGTCCCATAAATATTTTAAAAGCCCAATTTTTAGAAAAATTTTGAATGTAAGAATAATGGAAATGATTTTGCTCTCAATGTTAAAAATAACTTAGAATCTATATATCTCCATTTAGTTTTATGGAACAATAGCTATATTAATGCTAACTCCTCCACAGTGTTGTGACAATTAACATTTAAAATATACCAAAAAAATTGGAACGCTTTTAGATGATACATAATACTTTTCTTCTTAATATGATTTTCTTGACTCTGATATGTTTAACTTATCTTTCAGTTTAATTTTCTAATACACATTGTTTTACACACATTTCAAATATGTCATTTCCAAGTGTTATGCAAGTATAATTTTATTATTATTGTACTTTCTCTTTCAGTGTAACTGAAAATATACAAATTTCAATATTGTTCTTGTTTTAACAATTTAAATAAAATAGCACTAAAAAAGTTTGGAAATAAGATCTGCTAGTTGTCTAATAGATATGATTTAGATTAATATCACATATCTTTAAGTTGTCTTTATTTTATTTAATGTTGTAATCCAATACATATTTAATTTTTTGAAAATAAATATAATTTATATGTAGAGGAAATTAATGTACTGAAAACTTGTGACTTTTGCACAGGACATTTTCTCTGCTTCTGCATCTTATTATCACATCAATCAGAAGCCTGTACTGTAGCTGAAAAAATATCAAAAGATACAGACCATATAAAGAGGAATTTGTAGCAAAGCCCAGTGTCATGAGGGAAACAAAACTAAAGAGATATTTCACCCTGTGATATCTGTAGTTACAGAAAATAGTAATCACAGTATAATTCTTATTCAGATAAAAATAAAACCTGGTAGTATAATTCAATATACCTCAGTTCTCAAAGTTCACCTTTAGAAAATTCATCAAAATAATAAAATATGAAATTAAATGTGTGCATCTAGTATACTTGTGTATGTGTGAATTATTTAAACAAATTAAAAAATACATAGAAAAATATGAGTAAACCATTTAAAAGGTGAATAAACCATTTAAAAAACTGTACTATTTTATTTTTTTCCTTTGTTACCTTCTAATAAACATATAATATAGCTTGTATAATATATGCTTTTAAGACTAGTTTTTAAGTTTCAAGAGATTTATACTTTTCTTAAAATGTCTTGCACACATTTTCTTAAAATGTAATTGTAGATCACATATGACCTTCCTTTATTTACCATTAGGAATTTTTTCTTAATTCAAGAGAGTTAATAACCAGAGAATACTGACATCCTATCACTCTTGTCAATTTATTTAAAAAACAACATAAAAAGAAAATCCTCTTCCACAAACAAAGCATAAAACCATACTACCAATAAAGAAAAATAAAAATGATAGCAGAACACAAATAAATCAATTGTAGATAAAAATTGAAAAGACAAATTATGTGATTTCAAAAATATAAGTTAAAATTTACCTTATTAACTTAAATATACTACCACTTTCTTCTTATACTCCCTGAATTGTCTTTGTCTCTCTTTTTCTGTCTCTTTGACTGTTTCTGATTCTCTCTTTCTTTTACTTTAATTTGCCCCACATCTGTTTTTTTCAGTTATTTAACTAAAAATAATAGCACACTAAAATATCATGTCTTCTAGGTAGTGCAAGTTTGTACTTAACTTTTAAGTTTAAATAGAAAGGTAGGTTAATTTATTTAGATGTTTGCAGAGAAATAATCAGGAAAAGAATGCTGTGGTCTAAAGAGGGGAATAAGAAATATCTTTTATCTGGGGAGAAATAATTGTATTGACATATTGAATATAAATTGTTTACAAAATTTAATCTTAAATTTGTAATTTATTGTAGAACGCTTATTTGAAAGTGGTCAGAATTATCTCTCTGTCACCAAAAAGTTAGAAAATAGTTGTAAACCATAAGAGTCAGCATTATTGGATGTTCAAGAAATTACATCAAATCAAGGTTACATATATTAAACATAAAGCACGTTTATAATTTATTATAAACCATATATTTCTACTTGTTTATGTCAGTGAAATATATATGAGATATGGAAATGAATTAGTTATGAATCACTGACTATTGAGTGAATGCTAATGCTATCATTATTGATTTTTTTTCTCAGATATTTACCCCAAATTCTGGGGAAAATGTCCTTTAATTCCAAGATAGCCTTGTTATTACATCATTTCCTATGAATATCTTTTACATAATTATCCAGTCTAGTCTACTATATCCTTGGCAAATATAGTCTGAACATCTATTCTAAACTTTGGATTTATTTTAGAGGCAGAGCTCATGATTTTCCAAATCAAATATTCTGCTACATGAAAACTAGCATCCTCTAAATTTAAAAATCTTCAGTCAGCCAAGAAGGTAAGACCAAGAGTAAGTAAAAAATCTCGGCAAGTTATTGATTTTATCTTTGGTGATTTCTCTTTCTGGCAATATTTTGTGCATTTCAGACTGATTTTTCCACAGAGAATGATTTTATAATCTTCCCAAACTACAGAGACTGAATGAAAGCCAAAAAGAGAGTGAAAACTTTAAGGTACTGGAAGGACTGAGAGGAGGAAATTACAGGTTTCATTTATGGAATTTGAGACCTCTTCTTCCTTTGAGATGATGCAGATTCAAAAAAGGAGAGGAATAGCAATAAGCTGAAAGCCTGAGCAAAGATTCCTGTTGTTTTCTGGGATGTTGAAGACATATTTGTAATGGAGACTTTTAAAATATCCAAACTATTGAGTGGAATTCCAAGGCATACACATTAGGATGAAAGGTGATACATAAGCTTATCAACATTTCACCAAGACTGAAGCTGGACTTCATTAATACTGCTTCTGTCTTCAACTGGGAAAAGTGGTATGAAACAGTTCTCAATACCAGGAAGGGATGGGTGGCTAAAGGAATTGTGAATATTCTCTGAAAATTGGTGCCACACTAACTTCAGATCTGTTCTCTATTCTTTAATAATTAAGATATTGTTTTAGAAGAACACAAAACTTTGAAATTTTGAAAATCAAAATATGCATTAATAGGAGATTTTTTTTTTTGGTACTGGGGATCGAACTCTAGTCCTTGTGCTTGCGAGGCAGGCAACGGAACCACTGGGCTAAACCTCCGGCCCAATAGGAGATATTTTTAAAAGGAGCTTTTAGACATGGACTTTAAAATTATTATAACAAATCAGCTGAAGAAACAGAGACAATTGAAAGCAAAATAAGAAAATAAGCAGAAACAAATACAAATTCTTTAAAATATCTAATATGTTGTTTACTATGTTAAAATGATCTAATTATATATTTAGAGTCTCTCTCTAAATATGTGTACATATCATATACTTTAGTTACATATTTATTCATTTTACACATTTATATGAAACTAATACTTATGTCTAGTGTACATGCAAATATATTGCATAATAAAACACTTTACATATCTATGTTCATCTATATGATGTTCATATGTATATATTTGATACATAAAATACATCTAATAGGTATATTTATGTTTCTCCTATTGTATATCTGTATGTATGCATATATATAAAGAGATAATTAAGTATTTATTAGAGTATTATTGGAAGTAGCACAATTTATAGACATTCCCACTTTCACAGCTTTATAAAGGGATTTATAATATAAGGGAAGCATTTGTTTTTTATTTACTTATGATTTCCTAATCATTTATTAAAAGAGATACTTCAGGCAAATTAATTTTAGCAAAGCTTATTTGAGAAAACAACAATTCATAAATTAGACAACACTCAGAAAACATGGAGGTTCAAATAACTATATCCAACAGTATTAGCAGTGAGTTTAATTGGTCCGACACAAAATCAAAGTAGATAAATAACCTGGTTGGCTGAATGTCACTATCTGCCTCATGTGGTCAGGGTGTGATAACGTATTTGCCTTATTTGGGCCTGATGGGATGAGTTAGCTGCCTGAAACTGGCTTGAAACCTGGCTATTTGATACACTCTTAAATTAGGTTGGTTTGTTTGTGTACTAACTTAAATTGCTGTTTTTTTTATGTAGGAACTAGAATTACACAGACATTGCCAGGCTAATAGCTACCTGCTTATTGACAAACATAAACTATATGTATTTGGAATATATTACATTACCTCTATGGCTTTAAGATATAGTTGGAAAATAAATGTAATAAAACTTGAATAGACATCAATAATTCCTTGTAGAAGAACTAAATTAATCATGATAGTTTTATAAGAATCTATGTTACTTTCAAGAGTTAGGTTTTTTCCATCTGTGAACTGTTCTGAGCATATTAAATA
This sequence comes from Heterocephalus glaber, assembly GCF_053883595.1. Classification (NCBI taxonomy): domain Eukaryota; kingdom Metazoa; phylum Chordata; class Mammalia; order Rodentia; family Bathyergidae; genus Heterocephalus; species Heterocephalus glaber. Next base: position 25,838,626 of record NW_028258372.1, read on the forward strand.
CAATTGGAATAAAAATATTTTCATAAATCATTAAGCAAAAATAAACAGTTCAGAATGAATTCTGAATCAGTATCTATAAAAGTCAACAGGAAAATATATAAATGATATTAACATTTGAACCTTTCTAAAAAATTAAATGATAGTTATATAAGTTTTTAATTGAGTTTGGCTGAAAGTATACCAAAGGTAAACCCATGCTATCACAGAAAAGTCACCTTAAAAACAAAACTACAATTTAAGATCTTTATTATTTCATCTTAAGTATTCTGAGTGTTCAATAAGGTGAGGAAATGCATACATTCATGGTATATTGGGAACTTTTGCAAGATTTTTAGGAAAAGTTTTAATATTTATAGCCTTTGATTAGCCCCCAGGGTGCCCATTAGGACAGGATTTTTATAATTTTATTTCTTTAATTTTATTTTTCTTTCAATCAGCCTCTCTGTCCCTGTCTCTCTGCCTCTGTCTCTCTCTGTCTCTGTCTTTCTGTCTCTCTCTGTCTCTGTCTCCCTCTCTTTCTGTAGAAGCTAAAGAATTAGCATAAAAGCTGTGAAAAGTCTCATGAAGTCAATCATTATTCTCATTTTTTTCTAATATAGCCTACCTACCACTATTACTGAGTTAGCAAGTCAAGGTCACAATTTTATTGTAGAAATGTAAATCATTGCACTGTTTCAGAAGAACAGAAACATGGAAGCATTTTAAACACTCTTTATGCATACTAATTCACATTCCTTGTCAAGACTGGTTCAAAACTCAGATGCCTGAGCAGCAGAAGACAACAAGGATAAAAATTTGTGAGCACATCTGAGATATGAAGGTGGAGCGATACATTTTCATCTTCAGACTTCAAAGTATTCCCATTATAAAGATTCATTCACACTGCTCTAACACAGACGTCTTTTCAATTAAAACTTTGCCTGTACTGTGTTTAACATACACAGTTATATAATTTCTGCCCAATTTCAATCTTTTATGTCTCTGATTTGCATTTTAACAAGATCATTCTGGCAATTGTTGCTGGGGAGTAGATTGGAGTTCCAAATGTGAATTCGAGAATTCATATTTGAGACAGTTGGGGTGGTTGGAAGGGAGAAATCTGAAATGATTCAGTCCAATGATGACGTTGCAGACATGGAGACATTTGTTGCAAGTGGAGGTCATTTGGATCTGAGTAATAAGGATAGGATGGAATACAGAACTCTCTCATGTTTGACTCTGAAGAAATGGATAGATGGGCCAATTCCTGCAGATGTGATAAATTTAAAGAATATCTAAAAATGATAATTAAATAATTAATTAAATTAATATCATTTAATTAAAATTTAATATTAAAGAGGAGAACTCGATGGTCATATAAAAGAAGAAATAAAATAAAATAATAAAGCTCTTGAATCTAGATTGGATATAAAAATATTTTTTGTTATTTTACATTTACTTTGAATTGATTCCTAAAAACCTAAAGTTGTATATATTTTCAAAGTACCATGTGATCTTTCAATATACACATACATTATATAATGTTTAAATCAAGTTATACATTTATCTCTTCCTTTATGGTTGTTATTGTAATTATTGCCTCATTAATTGTATAGACTAATGAGTTTTTCTGTAGTTTTTAACCTTCACATATTGTGCTTTGTTTGAATCCACTCTCTACAATACCCTCCTCTGTCTTCCCCTGTCTGATGATTAAATTAAAACTTGTTTCTTCTACTTTTGGAAATATACTGCCCACTATCACTATATAAGGTGGAAATATGCTCTAAATTATCATATATACTCATCTGCCCATGTTAAAACACACCAGCACTTCTTACTCTAATGTAAATGTGCCTTAGTACTTATGATCATCATTTCCTCAGTGCTCCCTTGCTACCACTGTTCAGAGGAAAAAAAATGCTTTCTATGGATTATTCATTTACTGCTTTCATTTAATTCTGTATCTTTTGTAAATTGAAATGAACATATTTTGTGCACGTCTTTATTGTTCTTCCCATCCTTGGCTTCCATCATCACATGAGCCATATATAAAAACAAGTATCTCCATCTCTCTCTCTCTTTCTCTCTCTTTCCATATATTTGCATATAAAAATATATAATTATATAATATATGAATATATAATTTATATATATAATATTTATATATGTTAGGTACATATATGTTTATGTCATCTCTACTTCTGTCTCTAACTCTCTACTATTGGTTTTTTTCCTCTGAAGAGCCATGATTATAGCAGGTACTCATGATTATGAATTTTATTTTTTTGTTTTATTTTTCCACTTATATGGTAATTGTAAATCAATAAAACATGCTAATAGGTTCTTTTGGATATTGAGACATCTACAAGTTACATCTGATATGATTCAGCTGATTTTCTTAGGTAAAATATTATAGATATACAAATTCTTGAGGTGGTCATATAAATAGTCAAATCTATTCATTTCAGAAGTAGACTTGTTTGATACATGTATTCACATATTATTACAAATTAGTAATATTTTGTAAAAAATTATCTTAATTAGATATTGAATTATATGTAGCTAAAATACATATTGAAAAAGTTTCAAGACTAAATTAGTGATTCATATTTTGTTTCTATTTTTATTGTTGAATTAATTGAAAAAATTTACCTTGAGTATTATTTTCTTCTTCATCATTACAGAAATAATGTAAAATATCATGCCATCATGATATTTTTCTTAATAAATATTATCCTGAAGAAATTTTACTAAAAATTGTTATGTTTAAAATATGCTGATAAGTAGAGAATTATTTATACATTTACCTGTGGGACCAATCCTCTACCAAAAGTCTTTTATTAAGATATTTTTGTTTTCTTCTCCTGTCTTTGGAGATAATCACTCCTCACTTTATTTAGGCTCTTTATGAAAGAAAGTTTCTACTTATCTTCAATATGTCAAATTGGCCTACATTTTCCTTCCAAGAAGCAACCTTCTTTAAAAATCCACTTGGTCCTAAAGTCCTAATGCTCTTTTTGTTTCTCCTCTCTCCCACCCACCCTGCCTTTCTGCGTTTCTGCCTTCTTGTCTTCCTAGTCTTCCTAATCTTCCTGTCTTTAATTTATTTTTAAGGCATCCACTTTGATAGCCCAGAAGTGATCCCACACAAGGCGTTGTTTGATCAGATTGAACACATCAAAATCTTTGTTTCCATATACTAAGGATATTGATGGGACCGTTCTGCTGAGTTTGAACAAAACTCACCCTGAGAAGCACAATTGTAAAATATATTTTGATCACTGTTAGGCACTATCCAATGCCTCCTCATAATCCGTGCCCCAAGTTGTAGCAATATGTACAAACTTCATAGATAAAGCATTTTATAGCTTCTGCCTTTACAGTGGGAATACTGGAAACAACTCCTTTGGAAGCATTTGGCTGATTTTCATAAAATTGTGATTTTATTGTTACTATGTAAATTACCACAGCATAATGTGTAGTCCAACACATTTTAATTTTGTTTTTTTCCCATAAGAAATAAATTTGGTGTGTTTGTTTTTCATCAATTGAATTAAATATAATTAGTCTTAAATAATATAATTATGAAGCTTTCTTTCTAAATTAGAGCTTTATATTCTTGTACCAAAAACTGCTTGTGATTCTGTGTACAATATCTAAACAAGTGTCATTATGACCTAAAAGCTTTGTGCTTTTTATGTACTTTAGTCTGAAACGTTTACTGCTACTATTACATTTTGCAATTACAGTGAAGTGAGGCAGAAAATAGCAGTTCAAAAAATGTATTCAAGTAATGAAGTTGGAACCATTAGTTTCAAGGCTGTTGTTATTTTAGTAAATATTTAATCTTCTTAGCAGCATGGGTTCCTAATTGATATTTAAGTATTATTGTTCCTGGACATTTCTAATCGACTTCTAATTGCTACATTAAGGCAGTTAGAAATAAAGTGTAATGGATGGTGGAGACTTTTACAGTACACTAAATCAAAACAATGTCATAAAATTTCAAATTCATTTTTATTTTTGAAATTTGAAACAGTACACCAAAGTCCACACATGCGTATCTTTTTAACTTGAAGTGTTCTACCTTAAAGAATGGCATATATAATGCATTCTGTTTATGCTCTTATATGTTACATGTGCAATAATTTAGTAATATAAATAAAATATCTTTTAAAAATGTTTTGCTAATTCTCATCTTTATATATTTCATTTTCAGCTTTATTTGGATTCACTTTTAGTCTAATTGTATTTACTCTTCATTTATCTGTCTATACTTGACTTGCAGGAAGAGAAATACTTTCATTAGTTTATTAGGAAGTTATTAAGAATCTAGGTAAGTAAAGCATGGTAAACTAAATAAATATAAAATATTACATCTATTGCTAATAATAGTTGTATAAACGCTTGAAGATAACTCTTACCTATAACACTAGGACTATTCTCATCGTTACTCATGTATTTACCTGAAATTTTGCAATCTTAGTTACTTTAGCTCCATGCAATTGTTGTAGTTATTAACACCCTTAAAATATGATACTCTGAATGTGGCACAATTTTCTAGAGAGCTCAAAATATTTTGACTGTGGAATTTGTCTTCTCATGAATGTTATACTTCCATCAGTAAAGTTTTAGAAGAATAACTTTCTTTAGAGAAAGTATCACTATTCTATGCAGAAGAACTGCTTACCTACACTCAGGCAGGAAGGACTTATCTGATAGACATGGAATATTTTTTCAGAGATAAAGATATTACAAAGCTGTGTACATTACAGCTCTTCTCTGTCTTTTTATAGCATTCTGTAAAAGGCAACCTTTTTTTTACTAAATTCTTTTATTCGTACATTGTAGGTATACAACACAATTACATTTCTCATTGGGAATTGTACCTTTGCATCATGCATCTTGGTTCTTATTTTTTCCCCATTCCTAGCCCTCCCTTCACCCCCTCCACCCTTCCCTATTTACAAAGACTTTATTTCCATTTTTTCCATTTCTCAGCATTTTTTCTTTCCCTTCTTTCCTTTCCCCTGCCCCTCCCACTACTCCTACCCCTTTGGACCTTTTCTTCCTATTTTGCATTATCGATTAATCATTCTAACCATTGGTACATTTTAGGTATGCAACATAATGACATTCATCATTGGAAATTTGCACCTTTCCATAGTCTCTCTTGGTTCTTATTTTTCACCCTTGCCCAGCCCTCCCTTCAACCCCTCCATTCCTCCCTGTTTACAAAGATTTTGTTCCTATTTTTCCATTTTCTCATATTAATCCCATTCCCTTCTATCCTTTCCCCTATCCCTCCCACTTCCTTCCCCTTTGCCCCTTTTCTTCCTATTTCACATTACCTATTATACATTTAGTCCTTATTTACACTTTCAGTTTCTCACACCAGAGAAACTATTTGGTATTTATACATGTGTGTCCTATTTATTTCACTTAAGAGTATCTCCTCAATGTGCATCCACTTTTAAAACATTTATTCTCTGGGATTATAAATTGTAAGGATAACGTACCATGAGGTATAAAATGTCTACCTGAGAACCATTACAACACGAGAGATGAGAGACGCCTAGAAACACCGTGTCCTGGTGGTTATGTTTCATCCCCTATATCTTACGTGAAGACTGTGAACCACTCAACTTCCCATTTCCATAAATGAACCTATGAATTTATCTTACTTTTTGAAGTTCTGAATTATTTTCTTAATCAGTATTTAATAATTAGATATAGTTATGTGTTGCTATATGACAATGTGTATAATGTGTATAAAACATAACAATCAAATCAGGTATTATGATATAGATGTAAAGCAACCCAAAGAGTTTTATGAGTTCAGAGAAGGAACTTGTGGGAGGTGACTGGATCATGAGGCACTGATCAGTGGGTTAATTTGTTGATGAGTTCATTCACTATGATGCGCAGGGCCTGGTTGATGAGATAGGTCACTGGAATACATTCTGGAAGGGTGTATTCTTGCACTTGGCTCCTCTCTTCTCTCTTTGATTCCTCTGGTGATGGAAAGAATAGCTTTTTTTCATCATGTGCCTCCACCATGCCCTTTCTGCCTTGGAGCCAGCTGCCTATGCACTCACTGAATTCAGTGGAGTTGTGAGCCAAAATAAATTCTCCTCCTTCAGTTTTGCTTGTCAGGTATTTCACCTCAGTGATAGGAAAGTGACTGAAAAAAACAAGATGATTAATATTCCTACCTCTTTAAATATTTTTCTTTTCTTTTGTCAGGAAACTTTGATCCCTTCTCTTGTATTTCTCCATGGAATATAAAATAAATCCATTTAAACTTTATTCTTCTTTTATGTAGAACACTAGATTTACTCTTTTTATGTTTCTCTATTTTGGTGCCTGTTACCAAACCTCCCTCATTGCCCCATGTCCTATCCTTCTTAACTTCTAATGTCACTATTCTACTGTGTTTCTGTGAAATCAGCTTCTTTACATACAAGGAAGACCAAGTAGTGATTTTCTGTCATTGAGTGATTTATTTCACTTAATGTAATTCCCTTCTGCAAATGATAGAATTTAATTCTTTGTTGTGGCTGAATAATTGCCCATTATGTATATGTACCACGTTTTCTTCATCTATATGTTCATCAGTGGAAACTAGTTTATTCCATAGCTTGGATATTGTAAACAATGTTGCAAAAATATGGGTGTGTGATTACGTCTTTCAAAGTAGTGTTTTACTGTTCGCAAGATCATGTCATCTGCAAAAAAGAACACTTTGACTTCGCTTTTCCTATTTGCATCTTCATTTCTTTCTTGGTCCAAACTGTTCTAAAATTTTCAATATTATCTTGGATAAGTTTGGTGAAATAGACATTTTTCTCTTGTTCCTCATATAAGAGGAAATATTTGCTGTTTTTTCTTATTCAATATGATATCTTCTTTGTTATTAGTTTGTCATATATAGTCTTTATTGTATTGAGGTAAAGTCCTTCTATATTCAATTTGTTGAGAGTTTTTACTATAAAAGGATATAAAAATTATCAGATAGTTTTACTGTCTCTATTGAGAGGCAATACGATAGTTTGGCTTTTATTCTATTGCTATGATATAATATATTAATTGCTTTGAGCATATTGAACCATTGCATCTCTGGGGTAAATCTCACTTGATTGTGGTGTGTGATTTTTTTATATATGGTTGAATGTGATTTGCTAGTTTTTTATTAAGAATTTTATGCTCATGAGAAATAATGCTCTGTAGTTTTCTTTTAGTTGTATCTGTTTTTTTATATTAGCATTAGAGCAATACTGGCCTCATGGAATGAGTTTGGAAGAGATTTCTCCCTTTCCATTTTTGAGAATTGTTTGAGAATAACTGATGTTTGTTCACACTGAATGTTCTGTAAAATTCAGTAGTGATGGCATCTAACCCTGGGCTTATCCTTGTTGTGAAACTTTCTATTACTGATTCAATCTTGTTATTTCTTCTTATTTTCTTATGATATTCTCTGCCTTTTTGTTTCTATACTGAATACAATAATTTGTCCAATTGTAGATTTTCCAATTTGTTGGTATGAAATTGTTTATAACACTTTTAATGATCAGTTATACTACTGTAGCATCTATTTTAATGACTTTTTTATTTTATTATTTTTAATTAGCAAATTTTTCATGCATAATAATCACATTCATCATGGGAAATATGTACTTGCACATAATATATCTTAATTCATTTTTTCCATTTCCTTCCTTTTAATTCTTCTTCCCTTCCCCATTTACAAAAGCTTTGTTTCCATTTTTTTGCCTCCATCCTCTTTTTTAAAATCCCTTTTCCCTTCCTTCCCTTCCCCCTTCCTTGTTCCCCTTCTCATTTAAACAAGTTCTTGCTACTTTCCAATATAGAAGTTCCGTTTGACCCAGCTATTCCCCTTCTAGATACATTCCCAAAGGAGTTAAAATTATCATGCCACAGTAATATTTGCATGCCTATGTTTATAGCAGCACAATTTATAATGGCTAAATCTTGGAAACTATTTCTATGCCCATCAATAGATGAATGAATAAAGAAAATGTGGTATTTATAAACAAGAGAATACTACTCTGCCTTAAAGAAGGAAAACTGGAGGCATTTTTAGGTAAACAATTGTATTTTGAGACCATAATTTTAAGTGCAATATATCAGACTCACAAATTTAAGTATCACATTGTCTATCTTGTGTGAGAAAACCAAAGGGAAAATAAGCAGCAAAATGGAGGACAGATATTGGGAAGTAGGAAGAATTTATAACGCCTTTTTAATCTCTAATTTATCTCTAATTATTTTTGGTTTCTTCCTTTTTTTTCCCTTGGTTACTCCAGTTATAGGTTTGCATATTTTATCTTTTCAAAAAAGTTAATTCTATGTTGCATTAATTTTTTGCATTCTCTTTATTTTTATTGTGTTTTTTTTTGTGTTCTGATTATTTGTGTTTTTTTCTGTGTCTAATTTAACTTGGGTTTGTTCTTTTATATATCTTTAATTGAATAACTAAGTTGATTATTTGAAATCTGTATTTTTAGATGTAGGCACTTATTGTTATTATTTTCTCTCTTATTACTATTTTTGTACTATAATATAAATGTTGGTATGTTGTGTTTTGATTTTCATTTTATTTCAAGATTCTTCTAAATTGCTACTTTGAGTTATTGACTAACTTGCTTTTTATTAGGGAACATGTTTGATTTCCATATATTAGTACAATTTCTATAATTACTCTTATTTTGAGTTCTAGTTTTATTCTGTTTGGTCAAAGAAAACATGATAAAATTTAAGTTTGGGGAAAGACTGTTTTATGACCTAAAATATTCTGAAAAGCCCTCTCTGTATTGATAAGAATAATGTGTACTCTGAAGCTATTAAAAAATGCTCTGTCCATTTGATAGTTCTTTATTATGTTTGTCTGGATAATCTATTTATTGATAAAAGTTTTATATTGATGTCCATAACTATTATACATAACACACTATGTATCTCTTTCTCTTTAGATCCAATAAAGTATGCGTTATCTAATTTGCTGCTATGATGTTGGATACAAATATATTTCTAATTGTCATTTGCTCTGCTGAATTGCATCCTTTACCTTAACATAAAATCTTTATCTCTTTTTACAGTCTTTACAGACTCAGTGTCTGCTATAATTAATAGTATATTTGCATGATGTATTTGCTTGATATCTATTTTGCCAACGTTTCATTTCTAATCAACATGGGTCTTTTGTGATTAAGTGAATGTGTTGTAAGCAACATTTCTTTAGTTCTTACTTTATTACACATTTAGTTAGAAATAATATTTTAATTGAGGAATTTAATTCATTTATATTAAAGATTATTATCTAAGAATATAATCCTATCATTTTGTAAATTTTATCATGCTTTTGTATATCTTTCTTTTTCTTCTTCTCCTGCATTCATCTTTTTTTTTTGTACCGGGGATCAAACTTGGGTCCTTGCACTTGCAGGGTGGCAGAACCACTGAGCTAAATCCCTGGCTGTTTTTGTTGATTTTTTTTTTTATAGTGATGGAAAGATTATTTTCTCTCACTTGTGAATCAGCTGTACAAATGAATTTTACAATTTTGCATATTTTCATTTTGGCAGTCATAGTCCTTTTCTTTCTATCTGAAAGAGAACTTTGCCATTACAATATTAAAGGTAGAGGCTGTTACAGTATTCTTGGTTGGTTGGTACAGTATTCTTGGTTGTCAGAGTTGTATGTGCATGGTGTGTGTTTGTGTGTGTGTGTGTGTTTTGTTTTGTTCAGGATTTTGAATATATGCTCCTTTTTTGGCCAGTTAAGATTTCTGCTTAAATGTCTAAGGATCATCTGATGGAAATTTTCTTACATGACTCGATAATTTTCTCTTTCCATTTTTTGGAATATTTTTTATTTTACTTTTGACTATTTGACAATTACATGTCCCCATAAGTACTTTCATATCAAATCTATTTGAGGTGTTTTGAACTTCCAGGAATTGCAAGTTTATATGTTTTGTGATATTTAGATAATTCTGTTATTATGTCATTGAATAATTTTTATGCCTTTTCCCTTCTCTACTTCACATAGAATACCTATAATAAAAACAAGTGTCCACATGATTATATCCCATAACATCTTAAGATTTCTACATTCTTTCATTTGTTCATTTCATATATTCTCTCTCTCTCTCCTCTCTCTGTTGATCTCTTATTACCTATCATTAGAGGATTTCAGACTAAATGATTTCAGACCTGTTTTGAACTCAAAAATTATTCTACTTAATCTAGTATTTTCTTGGGGTTGACAACTATATTTTTTGTTTTATTTATTGATTTACTTCTAGTTCCAAGGTATTTGTTTGGTTCTTATTTTATGATCTCCATATCTGCTAAATTTCTTATTCAATCACAAGTTTTTCAAATTTTGTTCCTGCTTTCTTGTCTCTGGAGTATTCTTCCAATAATTGTTTGAAAATGTTTGTTTTTCAGTCAATCCATTGATTTTTCTACTTGGAGACAGCATTTGTTGCTACAGAGTTATCATGCTTGTTCAGAGGCTTCATGTTCCCTTGCTTTTCCACATTTCCCGTGTGCTTATGCTGATCACTGAATATCCCATCACTAAGTTGTCTCTACTAACTTTATAGATTTTTAAATATTTTTTTAATAGTAAAAGAATTTTCTCCTGGAGTTGTGATCTGTGTTATCATTTCAGTAGACCATTTTGACTTCAGTAGTGTAGTGTCTGTGTAGCTTCTGTAAGTATAATCAGCATTAGAAATGCCTGTCTCAGTTGCACTGGCCTCAAGGGCTTATGCAATTGCTCTCTAAAGCAAAATCAAGTTCTGTTAGGTGGGGCAAGATTGCTAGTGGCTCTGGGCATGGCAAATACTGATGAGCTGCAGCATTTTCATCAGTTTCCGCAGCTCACTTGTGCACACAACTTCTCTGGTTGGCCATTGTGGGCAAGATGTAAGTGGTACAGAAGTGCAGATGGGGTATCCATAAGTTTCCAATGGACATGTGGAAGCAGGTGTGCTCTACAGGGCCCAGTCAATGCAGTCAAGAATGTCCAATAACAGGGATGAAGCAATTAACTATCACCAAGGGTTCCTTAAGTGTCTTTTGGGGGCCTAAATGGGTGAGCCACTCATGGGAAGCTGTGAAGATGATTCCTGCGATTTCAGTAGGCCTAGCCATTCATGGTGATTTTTCCAGTTGCTTCATGAGGCCATGAGTGCATTGGCGGGGAATTTGTTCACTTTGGGGAGATCTTGTTGGGTTCATCCCTAAGGAAGGACTTCTCAGCTGCACCCAGGGACATGGGAAGGTGAGTTACACCATTTTACTCATTCATAGGGCCAGGTTAGCCAAGCTTCTGGGGCCAACCAGCTGCTTCTGACTCTTAGATGAGTAGAGTTGAATGATGTTGCTACATGGCAGGAAACACTGGGGGAAGGCACAAAGTGATTTAGATTCAAAGCAGTATCATAGGTTCCTTGAAAGTTCTTCAAACTGGTCTCAAGGCTTATGAGGGCTTCAGGCTTCTCCAAAAGCAAATAATTTCAATTGTCCATGGGTACAGTAGGGAATGCCAGGGGCCTCCCTACAATACAAAGTCCATCTTGGTTCAGGTTTGATCTTGTCTGAACAAACTAGAAATGTGTGTGCTGAGTTCCTTTCTTTATAAAGCCCTTATACACATCCACATTCTGTGATGTTTCTGCCACATCCCAATTCACTGCAGCATTGTCTCTACCAGACAATCTAATGGAAGAGCAATTTGTCTCTGATTTTGTCCTTTATTGCAGAAAGAAGTTTGTCAAATTCTTCCAGTCATCTTGTAGATGCCACCCTGAGATAATAGATCTTTCTTCCATAAGAAAAAGTATTTAATAAAACAAATAAATTGCTAATAATGCTTAAGTTGACAGTAGTGATGAATAAAAATTTTAAAATAACTTCTGTTGGAAATAGAAGGGAAGATGTTTATTTTTCCTACTTAAAATGTCAATAATCTCAATTAAACAATAAAAATATGCATATCTATCAAACTGTGTTATATCTTATTATTTAAATAATATGGTTATTTAGGTTAAAGGCCCTCATGATTTTACAGAAAGTTTCAAAACATTGGGCATGGCATTCAATCAGAGCTTATGAAATAAAGAGAGACAATTATTTTTGGCCCATATGAACTGTAAGAGAAATTCTGTCCTCATACAGGAGATGCTGTGTCCAAGGATAATGAACTAAGATGCTTGAGGGAGAGGGTATCATACGTGGCATAGGGTTTAAAAAGAGACATTGTTTACCTAGATCTCAAATTTATAAAAGAAAAGGCAAAAAGAGACTAGAAACAATAATATGACTAAGATCTATTTCTGAAGTGTTCCTCAGGCAATGGAAAACTATTGGCAGTCATTGGAACATAGCAAAAGGAAGGAGAAAAACTATTTATATTTTTTTGGGAACTGGCCAAAATGATACTGGCCTATTTTGAAGTCACTTAGTCTCAGGCAAGAAAAGAAAGAGAAACATCAGAACTTATTAGTTAAGAACAAAATTCCTAAACAAAGGTCTTATTTAAGCATGACAAAACTCAAGTTTTGACTACTGCCAACATGTATATGGGGGGAAAAAATGAAAATTGACCACATGACTACTAAAAAACTTTAGGGATTCACAATCTGTGAAGAATAGGTCAACACAATGAGTCATGGTGTTTGAATTTTAGAGCCATGCATTGCAGGGAAGAAGAGGTTGATATCCTCTGAGAACTGGGCACTGACTCCTAGAGTATTCATTGCAGAAGCCCATTAACCTAGACTCCACCCTTCACACAATGTTAAATGGATTAGAGCACTTGAAAGAAAACCATTAATTACAGATTTATTGGTCTATTTTATTGATGGCAGATCCTCCATACTTGAATTATTGATTACAAAGAGAACATTTAGCATTTCTAAACATGGAACAAAGGTGGATACTAAAACATAAACTATTTAAGTATACTGAGCTTGGTAAGATTGCTTCTATTTTAGAAATTATTTTCATTGCTCCTTGAAATATAGAAGGGTTAAGTTATAAGTATATGTCAATCATTTCTAAGTAACATTTTTATTTATATTATGATAAATTATTACACTTTACGAAGATTTAGAAGACAATTCAAAAATTTTGTTAGTGCATAAGATCATTGTTCTATATGATGATTTAATTTGGCTGTCATCAAATTTTGTAAATTCTAAAATACTACATGTAGAAGTATGTATTAAAAAGTATCACATTATTAGTTTATTTTAATGCCACTAATTGAATAATTAATTTATTTTGATACCAATCATGATGCTACTACTATTAATAATACACATGACATAACAATTTTCAGAAGAAAGATAATTCAGTATTTGATTTATTTCCTAATTAACCTTTTCAATTTATATATGGATATATATAAGTGCCTGTAAAAGACTCAAATTTTTGTATATATTTAATGTATTTTTTTCTCAGAAAGTAACATTTATTCAAAGAAAACAAAAAGGAAAAAAAAGAAATACAAAAAATCTTGACAAGATGTCCATATCCTTGGCTCCCTTCTCTTCCCATTGCAGCTGCTCTTCAGCTCAAGATTTAATGCTGACTGGAGTTGGCAGCAGGACCACCTCTCTCAATGTGGTCAGCATTGAAGAGGCATCTCTTCAATGGAGCTGTTGTAGAAAGTCTCAATATTTCCAAGAGTTTCATTCTGTCACCTTGTTTCATTCTGTCACCATGGTAATAGCCACACACTTATGAGAAAAATACCCAGCAGACCTATTCTGCAGATGTAGTTTTCCCTTTGGAGGGAAGATGGTAGTTTATGACTAAAAAAAACTGCTGTACATCAATGCCTCTGGCTAACAAGTCATTGGTAATTAATACTCTGCTAGAGCCAGACCAGAACTCTCTCATGATCGCATCGATTTCCTTTTGGTCCATATCTCCATGCTTGGCAGACAGTGAATTTTCAGGCAAGCATTTTCTCAGGGAACCAATCAATCTTCCTTCAGGTGTTAATGAAGATAATTGCCTGGGTGATGGTTAGGGTTTCATACAAGTCACACAGTGTGTCCAGCTTTCATTCTTTTCATTCCAAATTGATGCAGAATTGGCGGATACTCTCCAGGGTCAACTCTTCCTTCTTGACAAGAATTCCAGTGGGGTCCTTCATGAACTTCTTGATCATCTCAAACACATCAGAAGGCATTGTGGCTGACAAAAAAACCACCTGTGTTTTAGTTGAGCTTTTCAATACATCATAAATCTAGTCCTTGAATCCACACCCCAACAGTTTTTCAGCTTCATGTAATACAAACATCTTGGTGAATTTGGGAGTCAGGTATCACTGGTTAAGCATATGAAACATGCAGCCAGGGGTTTCCATGATGATATGGAGAGCTTCCATCTGAAGCTTCCATACCTCAGCATGCACATTAGTGCTCCCAATGCAGGCATGACACTAGGCACACATGCAATTTCCTAATGCCATGACTACTTTTGTATCTCAACATGGAGAGAAAAAGGTACTCATCTTTTAACTTTGATAACATTAGGCCCTGATTCTTAATCTGAATGCCTCTTATGTACCCAACAACCTGGAGATACTCACTACTATAAGACTCCCATTCAGGGAAAGAACAAGTCAATAATTATCTCCTTAATACTACACTGCCTAGAGTGGCAAACAGGATTTGAACTCAGTCTGTTTCTGCACTACACAATGACTTATCATGAATCCTGAGCAATTTTTAAGTTTCTCACACTAATTATAAAATAGCTGGACACATATCCTATTCTCAAAATAAAGCATATTCTTTTTGTCTTCATTCTTTGTGCCCAAAACTTCACATCATGATAATCACTTTATTTATTACAGAATGTTTACCAATTTCTTTTCTGAGCCTCAATTAGTAATCTATAAGGCTGTGTTTGATTTATTCCCCTTTCAGACCAAAGAAGAGAACAGAGGTCAACGTTAGGATTTCATGTGCCTTATGGATGCATTGGCTGTGGACATCAAGCCAGGCATCAAGCTGACCAAAGGACATTCATCTGCTCTGCCCCTGACATATATGAGATCAACACGGCCAATGAGGTGTCTCTTTCACCATTAGGGAGTTAGATGTCATTTTTCAATTTGCTGGTAAAAGACAGTTTTATTGATTTTACTTGTATTAATGTTGATGAAATTATGAGACAGAAATGTCATAATGTATTATAAAATTATTAATAATTGCAAACTAAGTTAATCTGTACTTGTTTACTCATTTCATTTGAGATCTCTGAATCTCCAAATTTGAATGTACCCACTATTTTTCTTTTCTGAAATTGTAACAGTAGTTATCAGGGCCTACTTCATTTTGGACTTATATTTGGACATACAAACAGAGATAAAAGTTTCTGGAATCATGGCATTGTAATATTTGAATAAAATTTAATTGTATTATACTGATTCAATAGATTTTACTGAACTTCCAATGAGTCTCAAATTGGCAGATTAGAAATTCGTTATTGTATTATGGCTGAAGTAGTTTATGTCCAATTTAGGAAAGCTCTGAATACCATAAATCTGAAATGGGTCATACCCATGGACTATTGGAGTCAAGATAAATCTCATTTTCTCTGAATTGCTTATTAAATTTGGTCAATTTCTAAAAAGTAATTTATTTGCTCATTATAGTTGTGATGAGAGTAGTAGCAACAGAACTGCTTAATTATGAAAAAATACATGTCCAATAACTGGCTAATTAAAGCTCCTAAAGTTCTTGATATATTTCCTAATTAAGCCTGAGGGAAGTTGAAGGGGTATTTCCAATTACTATAAACTACATAAATATACTAATTGCTTCTATTTGAAAAATTTTCCTTATTTGTAAAGATTTAGAATTCATAGTTTATTCCAAAAAGAGCTAATACAATATAATATTTGATATACAGGAAGCAAATAAATTTGCTTCAAAGTGTATAATTTTATTATATAAAATATAAAAGGGAAAATTAGTTTCATTGAACAGACTTAACGTTAAAGGTAATATAACATTGCTCCATTACTTGGAAATATATATTATATAGTATGGTAAAATATTTTTCATTATTTCATAGGGGAACAAATAATTTGATGGATTAAAATAACCAGGACAGGAGAAAATGTCTAAAGTGAGAAGAAAATCAAATCAAATCAATGTATTGTCAATTAAATTTAGTTGAAAATTTACCACATGTCTGTAATTCTAGCACTAGGAAGACTACGGCAGGAAGATTTCTGTGAGTTTGTGGCCAGTATGGTATATATAGTGAGACCCCATCTGTAAAATCTAAAAATGATAGAATTATTAAAGATGACCAGTAAATCATATAGTTTGGAAATTTTGCTGTAGAATTTTCAGAAGTGTTATCAAAAGTATGACTATTTTGTAAAAATTTTATGGTGGAATTACATAAAATGAATTTTTAAGTATTTTAAACTCTCAGTGGATTAACTCACAATCTCTTTCTTATCTTTTGATCTCCCAAGAATAACTCCTGACAAATCATTAGTAGAACAAACCTAAACTAGCTACACCAACAGAGAAAACCATCTACCACATTCTTATCAGTGTCTCAGAAAACAAAGTCAAAGGCAGGACAAGCATAGGATTTTGTAGTCTGGGTCAGTGTATTTGGGTTGCTCTTTCAAGGGAAAGAATCATGTTCTTGGGATCTGGCATTTGATTATGTCATCAGTGATACCATTAGACTTGAAGAGAGTAAAACAAGGATCCTGATGCAAATGTGAATAACTTAACTGCTGTTACATGGCTGTTATTTGTTACAATCTTTGATAATTTAGTCTGTAAACATTTCTTAAATAGTGAAGCTATTTACCAGTTAATAATTTTACCTTCTCTGAACATAATTTTCTCAGATGAAACAACTAAGACTTGCTAATGTGAGTGGCTTATAGTCCGACAGTAGCCTTGCTGACACAGATAGTTTTGATTATTAAAACTATATGCCAAATCTTATTTCAAGTGTTTTCTAATTAGCTAATTTAATCTCTATCACAAACCAGTGGATAATGTTTCATTCCTAACCTCATTTTACAGATAAGTGAAAAAGGAGATAAGAAGAAATCAGGTAAGCCAGGTAACTTTCACAGGGTCAAAACATTACATAAACACTTAATCAATCTATTCATGGTACTTATCTGTGTTGTAGAGAGGATGGAAAGAGATAGACTGGTAGAAGAAAGTTGAATACAAATTTAATCACATTTTATTATTGCTGCTATCACTAGTACTAAATAAGTGTGTAGAACACTAAACAAAGGATTGAAAATTGGCATTCTGGTACTTTTTCAAATATTCTGCCTCAGATATTTTCAAAAATTTATGATGACTCAAATTATTTATTTCTGTGTAAAATATTAATATTTCCAGAATCAACTGAAAATATGACTTAGAAGAAATTTTATTAATATAGCTCCTGTTTGTGACTATTTGTTATTTTGAAAGTACTTATTGAAAAAACAGGGCTGAGGATTTAGCTCAATGGCTCCACTGCCTGCCTTGCAAGCAAAGGTCTGAGTTAGATCCCCGGTACAAAAAAATAATGTATTGAAAGTACATTTTGAAAACTACATATCTTTAATTTTTTTGCTTGTCAGATAATAATAATTATTTATTTCTATATGTTGGCAAATGTAACAGGTGTTGGCCAGGGCTGTGTTTAAGTACTTCTTTTTGTAAATATCATTTCAAATACATGGATTTTTTTTCCATTAAGTTTATTGGTACATTTTAGGTATACAGTACAATTACATTCATCATTGGGATCTTGTACCTTTACATGATGTATCTTGATTCTTATTTTTTCCCCATTCCTCTGCCCTCCCTTCACCCGCTCCACCCTTCCCTATTTACAAAGACTTTGTTTCCATTTTTTTCCTTTTCTCATATTTTTTTCTTTTCCCTTCTTTTCTTTCTCTCTCAAATACATGGATTATTAGAACTAAGAAGTATGATATACTATTGAATTAATTTAAACCTGAATTCTAAACTATAGAATGATTTATGTATGTACACGTTACATTGCCAAAGGAAAAATAAGTTATATCATGACATATTGTTGAAAAAAGTGCTTAATTGCATGCAAAAATAATACAGTTTTATTTTTTAACCACAATGGGTATATTCTTGGAAAATCCTCTGATGGTTTATTTTATATGCTATGCCTACAATTCATGATGGAGAGATCAGGAAGTTACAACATGACTTGATTCAAGGCAAGCTAGAAGGAAACAGATTTTATCCTATTGAGAGGAGTAAGATCATTTCAGGCAGAGCAAAGTGACTGATCAAAAGCAGTTTAAAAGTACTTGGTGTTTCTGAGGAATCACAAGAAGTCTAGGTTGCTTCAGTTATAGATTTCAAGGAGTAAAAGAAAGAGGGCTGTCTAAAATAAGTCAGAAAGAAATCTGAAATAGAATTTTTTTTTTTTTTTTTTTTTTTTTTGGTACTAGGGATCGAACTCAGGTCCTTGCGCTTGCACAGCATGCGGTGAAACCACTGAGATAAATCCCTGGACTGAAATAGAATTTTGACTTATATTCTTTAAGAAGAACTGTCTGAGTATATTTGAGAAAGATGGCAAAATTATATTTGCCTTTCAGAAATAGTAAAACATTATTAAAGCCTGATACTCTGGAGAATTGACCGTACTGTGGGGCACCTTAAGGAACTAAATTAGAAGACAATGGAATCCCACTTATCAAGGGATTTTAAGCTTGAACAAGATTGGTAATCAAAATGGCCAGATCACTAACCACACCTTTGCCACTTATTAGCTACAAGGAACTTAAATATATTAGCAATCAGTATTTCCAATAACACAAATGATACAATGTTATGAAAACAATTCTTGAAATCCATTTAGTGTAGCTGGTTGTACTTAGTGAATACCAAATTAAGGTACCATGTTGTGTGTGTATGTGTGTGTGTGTGTGTACGTGTGTGATCAAAATGTAATACAGTAGGCATCACGAGTCAGTTCACAGTTATTACTGCCAATGGTGGTAATGAGTACTAAAGGGGAAGGGAAATTGTGGTTTATTTAAGATAGGAAAAATAGGAAATGGCTTAATTTTAAGACAAGAAAAACTGAATTTAACTTTTAGTTTGTTGAGTTAGATGCTACAATAGAAAAATGTATAAAGAAGTTGCACCAGAATTTTATGAGGATTCAAGACACTGTGGGTGCATAACTATGAGAAATGTGATGATTAAACAGAACAGAATGTGGATACTGAATAATGAGTTACGAAATAGTGTGATAATTATATCAAGGCAATGTAACAACTTCTAAAGGACAAAAAAAGAAGCTTTCCTATTATCCATTTTTGAAAATAGTACTATTGATTTAAGTAGACAAATATATCATGCAGTGATACATCAGAATAATAAATCAACAAGTAAATGAAATATTAGCTTCACAACATTATTTTAATTAAGGGGAAGTCAACAATAACTAAAACATAAAGAAGTCTGATATCCTAACTTATAGCTTATTTTAAAGTATATTTGATAATACAATGCTTCTCTCTTAGGCAATACAATAAATGTAATCAAATTCTAATCAAATTCAGATTCATGTTTAAAAATTGTGAGAGTTTTGCCTTACCATATTTGTTCACAAGAATGAATATTTTCACTATTAAAATTTCTTTTAATTATACATATTTGTTTCTTTTTATTACAAAATTTTCATGGATATGAAAATTTATATATATTCAATAGAAAATATATGCCAAAGTGAAATAAAATAACTTTAATGCTGTGATATTTCATCTAGTTTATTTTGGAACAGTTAAATAATTTTATTGATTTAAAATGTCTATAGAAGTTTTAAAAATTAAGTATTGTAGAGGAATCTATATTATAATAACAAAAGTAAGGCAATCAAATAAGTAACAAAAAGAGCATTACTCTGTTAACAGAGTTCACCAATGAGACAGAAGAAGATACATTCAGCTGAAGCACGGATTTTATTGATCACTCAATTAAGTCTAAATGTGGACATAGCTACCATCTCCAAAGTAAGTGATTTATTTTTTAACTTTTTAATATTGAAACAATTGGATTGAAGGTTAACAGTCTGGCATTCATGATCTTTATTTTTCTGTCAAAATGTTTAATCAGAAAGAGACTTTGGTGAATTTTCTATGATTGAAATACTAGGCATTTGCAAAGCATGTTCAATAAGCGTTAGTGAACAAATAAAGTCCACAGTTTCATGGTTTACAAGGCAATGCCGAGGCAATTTGTAACTTGCAGAGTAAAACAGAATGGGAACGTAATTATTATTTTCACATTTGATAAGTCTACAACACATGGGTGGTCAATATTTCCACTCATTAAATTTCATTTCTGGAAATCACTAGAGCTCTAGAAATTGGATGTGTGCTACTAGGACTGTGTTGACCATTTTATTTTGGTTAGCAAATGTTAACACAATGTATTTTCTCTTTATCATTTTATCACACCACAATGTGCTATATTAGTGTTCATGAAATTTTTACTTTGTTTTTATTATCATCTTGCATCAGAACTCCAATTCATATAAAATATACAGTTGTTCCAAAAATTGTTTACTGAAGCATCACAACAGTGATGAAAACAGAAATACAATAATATATTGTAGAATTTACTTGTAAATGTAAGCAGTGATGAGAATTTAGGGACAAATGTATTTACTCTCATCTTTGTTCTCTGGAATCTTTGAGATGTCATCAAAGACATAGTTCCTCAAACCCTGGAAGATCCTAATATTCAGAATGTGTGGATCCTTATTTCTGCCTCACTTTGTGCAAAAAGCCCCAACACTGTCCTCATTTCTGCTCCACCAAAACCACTCATTTCCATGTTGTTGACTTAGGTTCTGAATCTTTACCATTATTTCTCAACTTAATTCTCAAGAGCTATCAAGTCTTCTTTACAAGGGAAATCAACAATATACCTGAGTCATGATGTTTCAGGGATTTACAGAAGACTCCTCTGATTTTCCTGGGACATTAAAAACAAGTATAAGAGATTTGGTCACTTGGAATTCAACTCTCAGCCAACATGTATATGATTTCCTGTTTTGTTCTACAACATTTAAAATGCTTTTTGCAAGACACCCTACATATTATAACCAATGATTCCAACTGGATATAAAACATCATGGAATAAAATTATTTCATCAGCTGGAATAATGGAGCTAATGAATAATGCAATTAAAGATTGCTGAAATGATGAAAAACTTCAGTCTCTGTTGACCAAAGGTTTTATTCCTCAAAGTTCTATGTAAAACAATAATTGACCAATGACTATGAAATTTCCATGTTTCATGTCTTTTTGATGATTCTAACCTGGTTAGTCCACACATTCTAATATTACAAGACTATATTAACTATATGCAAACATATTGTCAGTTGGCTTAGGGTGCTTTCTTTCTTTTTTTTTTCTGGTACCGGGGATTGAACTCGGGACCTTGCGCTGCTTTCGAGGCAGGCGGTGGAACCACTGAGCTAAATTCCCAGCCCGAGGGTGCTTTCTTTTAATCTTTCCATTCAAACCACTGGAGAACCTAGTTTTCCAAAGTTTCTCTATTACCCTTGAAAATGGTTCTCTGTGCTTCTTCGAGTCCAGAACACTTTATTGTTTTGCTGAATTTAGTGTCTTATCACAATCCTTTTATAACAGGAGCTTGTATTACTAAATTGTGAGACCCTTTACAATTCATTCATATAGTAATACTTTCTTTAAGTATTTATAAGGAGTAATGGCTTCAAGACTCTGAAGCCACACTGTATCAGCACATCAGACTGAAGCTGGTCAGGAGTGTCTTTCCTTCAGGTCTTCGATGAAGATAAAAAACTAAACTGTTTGAAATTCCTAAGATAAACTCTGAAAAGTTATAAATATATTTTTGTGTGTTCCAGCAATTTTTAAAAACTTTTAATTTTAAAGATTTTTTAAAATTTTTTAAAAAAATTTTTCCTCTCAGTTTTACTCTAAATGAAGCACTCTTATTTATTAAAATTGTACTTATTACTTGATACTAGTGAAACTCTCTGCTTTTCCATTTTTTCTACACAGGGATCAGACGAATTTTAAAACTATATTTATGTGGTTCTGGGACACGCCCATGGCACGGTGAGGTCACAGAGGCGTCTTGCAGCCCACCCCCATCCAGCGCTCTCTAAGCAGCAACCGGCAAGGAGAGACAAGAAGCTTGAAGCTCCACGGCCATCCCGGGCCATGCCCACACCACAGTGAGGTCCGCTTAGCCGCGCGGTCGCCTCCAACGCCCATTCTTTCCCACCCCGCCGCCCGCCTCCTACATTCCGGTTTTTCTGCTACCTGGTCCCACACTACAGAAGCACGGGAGATTATAAAGACCCTTGTCCTGAGCTCCACAAAACAGAGCAGAAGTTAGTAAAAGAAAGAGGGCCTCTCAGGCACCTCAATGAAAACTGAAGCTCAGCAGCAAAGTAGAGAGAATCTCTACAATAAAGGCACATCAGACCACTGTACTTGGTCTGCTGCTGGCTTGCTGAGACTCATTGACTCGTATATACACAGGGATTCCTACGTTGCCTACTGTGACAGCAGAGACATATCCTGAAGGAGTCCCATAATTTCTAGTGCTATTTGCAAAAAAGAAAAAAAAATTTTTTTCTCCTATTTTTAATTCTTAAATTTTACTTTCTCTCTACTCCTCAAAGTTTTACTTTTCTTTCTTTTCTTTCTTTTATCTTTTTTTTCCCTCTCACTCATTCTCTTGCTGTCCCACATTGCTCCTCATCTCCCCATTTGTTCCTTTCTGCACTGAATTCGGATTTCTCCCTTATTGTTTTCTTCTTCTCTTTTTCCTTCTCTTGATTATCATTAGGTTTAAAGGAAAGTAAATTTGGTATCTAACCTCCCTGTTGCTGTTAGGTGATTCTATTCACATCTTTGTTCTTTCATTCTGCCATTTTCTCTTGCCTTTAACAACTTCTTAGAGTTTGTGTGATCTTTCTGTGTCTTCGGGCCTCACTGCTAATCTTACTTGTTCTTTCTACCTGCCCCTCCCTCCCCAACTCCTTTTAACTCCCCACCCAAAGGGGAAAGATGCTATATTGAAGAGTTTATTCATTATAACCTTACGATAGGTTGGTCCTTGGTTTTAATTTAACTCACATAGTTAAAATTGATAGATTAATAACATCCACAAATTGCCATTTTCTAAGCTGTACTTGATGCTACGGTATTGCTGACTATGTCATTTGTGCTAACATGTTGTGATTGATCTAATTAGTTTTCCTTCCTGGTATAAGTAAAATAAAATAGCCTCAGAGTCATTAGAGTCTCAAAACCAAAACACAAGCTATATCTGGAAGACACCTCTGAAAAGCAATCATTCCACAAGGGTTTTAAACACAAGCAATAAAGATACCTACATTAACCAATTTTGAAATATCAACCCAGGAATAAAACCAAGGACAGTATCAAAAACAAAAATGAGAAGACACTTAAGCAAGGCACAAATGCAGGCTTTCATGCCACAAAAAGGAAATTCTGGGAGAAATGAGGTGGAAAAGTCTGATAAGCAACCAGTTGGACACCCAAAAACTGATACCACAGGAAGTAACAAAGCAGAAGCATGAGGCTGTAGAAAATTTCAAAACAGAAATGATCTCCTAGATAAATACAGACATGGTGAGCAGAAAGACATGATTAGATGTTCTAGAGCAGAAACAGATAAGAAAATAGATGAGATCAGAAACATGGTGGAAGTCATGAATGCCCAGCATAAGAAAGAAATGGAAAACATGATCACCCAACATAAGAAAGAAATGGAATCCATGAAACATGTTCAAACAGATATTCAGGAGATTAAAAACTCCATAGAAAGCATGTAGAGCAGACTAAGAGAATCTGAAGACAGAATATCACATATAGAAGACAGGAATGTGGTGAAGGACCATGAAAACAGAGATTTCTTAAAGATAGTAAGGGACTATGAGAAATCAATGAAACAGCTGCTAGATGATGCAATGAAGAATAACATAAGACTGATAGGAGTCCAAGAAAAAACAGGAGAAAGTACAAATGACATAAAAAGCTGTTCACAGAAGTAATAATAGAAAACTTCCTAGACAGAGGTAGAGAATTGGACGTACAGAGAAGTGAGGCATATAGAACTCCAACCAGCCTTGACCAAAAAAAAAATCTACACCTAGACATATAATAGTCAAGATCCCAGAAACCCAACAGAAGAACAAAATTCTACAGGCAGTTAGAGAAAAGAAACAAATCACCTACAAAGGAAAGCCCATCAGAATTATGGCAGATTTCTCAACACAAACCCTCAAATCAAGGAGAGCCTGGAGTGAAGTATTTCAAGCTCTAAAAGAAAATAACTTCCAACCTAGACTATTGTATCCGGAAAAACTGTCTTTCAAAATCAATGGGGGAAATAAGATGCTTTCACGACAAAGAACACCTGAGAAATTTCATGAGCACCAAACCAGCACTCCAAACAATTTTAAGCAATATCCTAGAAAAAGACAATGAAGCTCACAACTCCATGAGGCCCAGAAGAGAGAAGGCACCACTCAAGGTAAGATACTAAAGCAAAAGGGGGGAAAATAAGAAACAAAAGAGCCAAAAACAGTAAAACATCATGACAAGGATGAGTCAATATCTCTCAATGATAACTACCAATGTTAATGGCCTCAATTCACCAATCAAAAGAAATAGACTGATGGAATGGATTAAGAAGCAAAACCCAGCAATATTCTGTATACAAGAAACACACCTAACTCAAAGGAAATCCATAGACTGAAAGTAAAAGGATGGAAAACAGTTCTACACATGACAGGAATCTGTAAAAAGCAGGGGTTGCAATCTTATTTGCAGACAAAGTAGATTTCAAACCAAAACTAATTAAGAGAGACAAAGATGGTCACTACACTTTTGAAGGGAACAATCTAAGAGGAACAGATGACAATCCTAAATATATATGCACCAAATAAAAATGCCCCAAACTGTACAAAACAAATATTAATGGACACGAAAAACCAAATAAGCACTAACACAGTTGTGGTGGGGGACCTCAACACTCCTCTCTCACAAATAGACAGATCAACTAAAAAAAAATTAACAATGAATTTCTGGAAACTGAACCAAGCTATTGAACAAATGGACTTAATAGATGTTTAAAGAGTCTTCCACCCCACAAAATCAGAGTACACATTCTTTTCAGCTGCACACAGGTCCTTCTCCAAAATAGATCACATGCTAGCTGATAGGACATATCTAAGTAATTGTAAAAGAAACACAATTATCCCCTGTATATTATCAAACCATAGTGTAATACAATTGGAGATCAATAACATAAGAAACCGCAAAACTCCCACAAACACATTGAAATTGAACAACACCCTCCTGAACAACCAATGGGTGACAGAAGAAATTAAAGAAGAAAATAGACAATTTCTACAAGTAAATGATAATACCAGTACAACATACACAAACCTGTGGGACACAATGAGAGCAGTTCTACGCAGGAAATTCATAGCAGTGAATGCACATATTAGGTCAACAGAGAGAACTCAGTTAAATAACCTAATGCAGAACATCAAGCTCTTAGAAAAAGAAGAGCATAACAAACTCAAAGCTAGTACAAAAGAGGAAATTATAGAGATCTGAGCAGAAATCAATGCAATGGAGAATAACAGAATGATACAAAAAATCAATGAATCAAAAAGTTGGTTTTCTTAAAGAATAAATAAAATTGATTAAACCTTTAGCCAACCTTATCAAACAAAGGAAAGCAAAGGCTCAAATCCATGCAATTAAGAATGAAAAAGGGGAAGCCACAACAAATCCAGCAGAAATGCTGAGAATCATCAATATCTACTTTAAGAACCTGTACTCTAATAAAATGGAAAACACAGAAGAAATGGACAGATTCCTAGATACATATGAATTGCCAAAATTAAATGAAGAAGATATAGAAATTCTAAACACCCCAATTACAATGAGTGAAATTAAAAATGTAATAAAAAACTTACCAACAAAGAAAAGCCCAGGTCCTGATGGCTTCAGTACTGAATTCTACAAGACATTTAAAGAAGAGCTAATGCCATTACTCTTTAAACTCATCAAGGAAATTGAAAGGGAAGCAAGGATTCCAAATTCATTCCTGGAAGCAAGTGTTGCTTTGATCCCAAAAGCAGGGAAAGACCCAACCCAAAAAGAGAACTATAGACCAATCTCCCTAATGAACATAGATGCAAAAATCCTCAAGAAGATACTGGCAAACAGAATACAGAGTGTCATCAAGAAGATCATACACCCTGACCAGTTGGATTTATCCCAGGGATGCAAGGATGGTTCAACATCTGTAAATCAATAAATGGAATACACTATATTAACAAAGTCAAGGACAAAAACCACATGATCATCTCAATAGATGCAGAAAAACATTTGACAAAATCCAACACCCATTTATGATAAAAATGCTATGGAAATTTGGAATAGAAGGACTTTATCTCAACCTGATTAAGGCTATCTATGAAAAACCAACAGCGAACATCATATTCAATGGTCAAAAACTGAAAACTTTCACACTAAAATCAGGAACAAGACGAGGATGCCCACTATCACCACTCTTGTTCAATATCATTCTGGAAACATTAGCCATAACAATTAGAAAAGAGAAAGAAATAAAAGGAATAAAGATAGGAAAGGAAGAAGTGAAACTGTCATTATTTGGTGACAATATGATACTTTACATAGAAGACCGAAAAAACTCAGTCAAAAGCCTTCTAGACCTAATTGACAGATTCAGTACAGTAGCTGAATACCAGTTCAACACTCAAAAAACAATAGCCTTCTTATACACAAATAGCATCCCCATTGAGAGAGAAATTCAGCAAATAACTCCTTTTACAATAGCATCTAAAAAAATGAAATATCTAGGAATCAATCTAACAAAGGAAGCAAAAGACCTCTACACTGAAAACAACAGCACTCTGAAGAAGGAGATTGAAGAGGATATAAGAAAGTGGAAAAATATCCCTTGTTCCTGGGTAGGAAGAACCTATATAGTGAAAATGGCCATACTTCCAAAACTACTATATAGATTCAATGCAATCCCAATTGAGATTCCAACAATATACTTCACAGAACTAGAGAAAACAATCCAAAAATTCATTTATAAACAGAAGAAACCTAGAATAGCAATAGCAATTCTAGGCAACAGAGACATGGCTGGGGGCATCACAATCCTCAACTTGAAACTATACTACAAAGCAACTGTGATAAAAAGAGCATGGAGCTGGCAAAGAAACTGACCCAAAGATCAGCGGAATAGATTAGAAGATTCAGAAACAACTCCAGAAATACTCAGTCACCTCATCTTTGACAAAGGAGCCAACCACCCTCATTGGAGGAAAGATAGCCTATTTAATAAATGGTGTTGGAAAAACCGGATTTCAACCTGTCAGAAATTAAAACTAGACCCATACCTATCACCATGCACTAAACTAAGATTGAAGTGGATTAAAGATCTAAATATTAAGTCAGAAACACTAAATTTGCTGGAAGGTAAGTTAGGTAGAACTCTTGATGACATTGGGATAGGAAAAGACTTTATGAACAAATCTTCATTAGCACGGGAGCTAGCGCAAAGAATCAACAACTGGAATCTCATCATATTAAAAAGCTTCTGCACTGCAAAGGAAACTACCAACAGAGCTAAGAGACAACCTACAATGTGGGAAGAAATATTTAGTAGCTGTAACTCAGACAAAGGGCTACTATTAAGAATATATAAAGAATTGAAAAAAATCAGACCCCCCAATTTCAAAGACCCAATTCAAAAATGGGCATCCAAAATGAACAGACATTTCTCAGACAAAGAAGTAAAAACAGCAAATAAATATAAGAAAAAATGTTCAACATCACTGATCATTCAAGAGATGCAGATGAAAATAATACTGAGATTCCACCTCACCCCAGAAAGAATGGCTGCTATCAAGAAATCAACCAATAACAAATGCTGGCAGGGGTGTGGAGAGAAAGGAATTCTTCTCCATTGTTGGGGGGAATGTAGATTGGTGCAACCACTGTGGAAATCAGTATGGAGATAACTCAAAGAACTAGGACTACAGATCCCATTTGACACAGCTATTCACCTACTGGGAATCTTCCCCAAAGAATTAAAAGAATCATACCACAGCGATATATGTGCACCTATGTTTATAGCGCCACAGTTCATAATAGCTAAAGCTTGGAAACAGCCCAAGTGCCCACTGACTGGAAACTGGATAAAGAAGATGTGTTTTTTTAATAAAATGGAGTAATACTCAGCCATAAAGAATGAGAAACTAGAGACATTTGTATGTAAATGAATGCATATTGAGGCCATACTCTTGTGAAATAAATAGTACACACATGTGTAAATACCAAATTGTTTCTCTAGTGTGAGAAATTGAAAGTGTAAATAAGGATGAAAATGATTAAAATGAATAATTGATAATTTGAAATAAGAAAAGATCCAAGGGTTTGTGGATGGTGGGAGGGGAAGGGGAAAGGAAAGAAGGGAAAGAAAAAATTATGAGTAGAAGAAATGGAATCAAAGTCTGTGTAAATATGGAAGCGTGGAGGGGGTGAAGGGTGCACAGGTAATGGGAGAAAAAATAAGAACTAAGACACATCATGTTCTGGTTCAAACACTCAGTGATAAATGTAAATGTATTTTATACCTAAAATGTACCAATAAATATATATATAAATAAAAACCTATATTTATGTATGTCTTTATACTTGTATGTAACCTTACATTGCTGATGGCCAAAGTACAACATAACTTCTTGTAAAAGTATAACCCAAGGAACTGGTAAATATTAATTCCAATTCTCTGACCAAAAGTGGGTAGAACACATAATTTGCACCTGATTTTGGTGCACATTGAATATTTTTGGAATAAATCTCCAAATTTTCCTATGAAATCATAAACCCAAATATTTTTGATATGTCCTATTTGAAGTACAGATTAAATGATTACTTGTCAGATAATTAATACTGTTAATTACTGGGATAAACAAATCCTTGAAATTTTCAGAGCCTTTAATATACTAAATTATTTTGTATAAGAGAACATAATAAATGGGATTTTCCAAACTAATTTGCCCTTGAAAACAATTTCTCATGAAATATCTTCAAGATCTCTATTCTGCAGAACACATTTTTATAAATATTACTCTAGTAAAAGTCCACATCTTAAGAAATATTTTTTCTTCAATAATCTAACATGTAGAACTGTGCTGATCATTATTGGATCCAGGTTAAATAACTATTTACAGGCATTTTTATGTAAGGAAGCTAGTTAGAAGCAGTATATTACTTTAAAATATTAGGTATGTAACACCTACCAAAAGGGTATGACCTAGTGAGATCGCTTTAGAAGTAGTAGTTAATAATTATATCACATAGTAGCCATCCACTACAAGATGTCAATGTGAGAAAATTTCCACTCGGAGAGAATGAAGATTCTTTAATAGAAACCATATATTATGATTGAGATCAAAGTTGACTTTTTAACCTTACTAAACAGTTGCTAGACTATAAATAATATTAAGGAAATAAATTTGGGAAATCAAAATTCAATTTGTGATGTTTAAAAGATAAAAAATTGGAGTACTTTATCAGAATTATTATATAAATGGAGAATAAATAAACTGAAGAATGGAGATTAGCTATAAAAAGAAAAACGTCAAGTTTTAATAGCAGTATATTTCTGATTCAAGGCTAATGAATGTACTCATTAAAAGGTCAGGGAGATTTAGCACCATAGACCTGTAAAGGCCAGTGTTTGACAGGTAAGCTGCTCCATTATGATACTGACTAGATCACCTCAGAGACCCTCCTCAGTGGAGCATGGGAGCAAAAATCTTTAGAAAATTATGAACACAGAAAGAGCATTAGTTCCTCTCGAATTTTTTCTTTCATATAAAAGGAACAAAGTATAATAAAAAGTTAAAGTTATTAACTGCATGCAAAGATAACAGAAGCAGTCACTTATATGGAATCCAAGCCCTTATTAAAGGGTAAAACAGGGAGGTAGATCTTTTGCAAAGGGGAAGGGGAACAAAAGCTGCAGGGAAGGGAGAGACAGTGGAGGAATTTGGGACAAAGAAGTAATTATGATGTGTTGGGTACTTGTACCAACTCCCCACAAGGAATTCAATCATTCTGCATTGTAAACAGGACTAATAAAAATGAAATTTGATAATTTGAGCATAAAAAACAAATTCGTTGAAATCCTCCTAGAATCATTGTTCTTTGGGCATAAAATAGGTGAAAGAACTTTAGCCATAATAATAAAATTATATATTATAGCAAAATAGCTTTATCAGGGACAGCTAATTCTACATAAACACAGTGTGAGAGGCATTCTGCTATTAAAGGCTTCTCACTACTAAAGGAGAGGTTACTAGTAATAGTTAACTGAGTTCCGAGAAAATGTCAAGAACTTAATCCAGAACACATGGCAGCTCTGCTTTATCTATTTTGTTTCATCCTTCTCCAGGCTACACACCACCAGTCATCTTCTTGTGTATCGTAAACTACAAAATAGTATAACATTCTCCAATAGCTCACTAACGGGTCACATAGTCCCAAACCAGTAAGTAATCTAAATTGTGCACTCTGTAGTTAGAAGCTAAAAATGAATAACTAGGAGCAATGTGAAAGTTTCGAACTTGGACTACACATATTTGGATTGAGGTCACTTGGATTCTATTCCATTTCTTTAAAAATTTTGTGTGAACTTAAAAAAATATATGCACACGTTTCCCAGTTCTATATTTGTCTTGATAGTGATAATGTGGGGAAGCCTCTTTAACCTATTTAATTTCAAATTCCTAAGAGCCAATTGCTCAGGGGAAGGCTTGAGAACTATCATATTTTATCTTCAAATGATATTTGAATCTTGTGTCTCTTCTGGAAAGCAATAAATTTATAAAAAATTTCCACTTTTTTTATTCACTAACAAAAATAATTCCATCCTCATTAGTTGGCAAATATGGCATTGTGTGCATTTTGTGTGTAAAATTCATGAAGAGGATAAATGAATCTTCCCTTTTGTGTAGACTTTAGGTCAATCTGATTTACTTCCAGAGTCACCTGTAAGTATCATTCGGTTCTTGAATTCTCATTTAAGGAGAAACAATCAGTTGCATTTTTCTCTGTGTTTTTCTAGGTGAAATATTGAAACAGCAACTTCTTTTTGACAGCTACAAAAATATTTCTCTGTGAGCTACTCAATATTTTCTTAATTGACAGGTAGTTACATGTGTATGTGTGGGTGCAGTGTGACGTTTCAATACACATTCTTAAAGTTCAATTATCAAACCAAGGCATGTAGCTTCCCCATGATGTCCCTAACCATTTCTTTATAATTGAGAGCATTCAAACTCTTCTTTCTTAGCTATCTTGAAATATATGATATATTATTGTTAACAATTATGTGTCTTCTGTGGCATAGTACACTGGAGCTTTTTCCTCCAATTTATCCATGAGTTTGTAGCCATTACTGTCTCCCTTCTCAACCTTGTTCTTCTCTCCACAATCTGGCAACCATTCTTCTATTCTCACAGTAGAAGAAATCAGTGTGTTCAGATTCTTCACATAATTTTAAACATGCAACGTCTTTCTTGCTATACTTCGATTATTTTCATACATAAATGCTCTCCAGGATCACCCATATTACCACAAGTGACAGGATTTATTTTTTTATTGCTAAATAGAATTCCATTATGTATATACAATAAAACTGGTTTGCAAGCATAATTTGTTCCAAAAACATGCTTGTAATTCAAAGCACTTGTAAATCAAAGCAAATTTTCCAATAAGAAATAATGGAAATCCAGATGATTTGTTCCACAACACAAAAATATTCATATAAAAGTGATTACAATACTGTAATATAATGTAAAACAATAAAGAAAATAAGAAATATAAAGAAAAATAAACTAATCTGCAGTTACTTTTAAAACTTTGGCTGGTGTGAGGGAGAGAGAGGAGGGATAATATCTAGGACAACATTGATTATCACTGATTTTTTGCTATTTGTTGCTACTTTTCTTTTCATGCTACTTTAACAAGTAACTTATCTGAGGACACTTGTTTTTCCTCCTCTTAAGGATTTCACAGAAATTGGACATTGCATTGTCATTAAATAGATCTATCGCTCACACTGCTATAGCCTCATTGGGGTGGTGCTTTGCTACGAAATTTCACCAATCTCTCTAATCTCATTTGAAATGAGAGATTCATCTACCTTTTACTCCTCCCCCTTTGCAGACAAGATCTCCTTCATAACCTCTTGCTGTTGGGAGATGATCACCTGCGATTGTGCAGCTAGAGAGAAAGAGAGAGAAGAAACTGGCTCAATTGTGATCATGTGACATACTATGCTTACTGCAAAATATCACTTTTTATTAATTTAAAATTTATTAGAAGTGTTCGCTTGTTTTGAAGAACACTTGCTGCCAAACAAGTCATTCTCAATCCAGTTTTATAGTATTTCGATACAGGGTCTTGATAATATGCTGCATTGCCCCTATCATTGCATGACAAAATGACTTATTAGGCCAGTAGTTATGCAAATAATTTAATTCACTTAAGATATTAGAAGTAGTTTAACAGTAGACATTATCAGAAAAAAAAACAAATGTAAAGATTTCTATGTAATTATATAATATTCTTGTTTACAATTTAAAAAATTCTGATTTGAAATTTTAAATATTTAATTGTTTTACAAGCTGGAAAGAAACAGTCATTAATCTTAATTTAATAGAATTTTCAGATACCTGAAGAACAGAATTCAATTTTCAACAGATAATTTGGGAAAATTGATGGCCCTTATATCAATTTAAGTCATTGATTTGTTCCAAACACAGAAATAAAATTTATCTACATTAAGTCAGAGCGCAACCTGCATTGACATACAGGTAAATGTTACACTCAGACTGGCTGATAGAAAGACGATGTGCAGATTCTGTCAGGGATGTTTGGCACAATATTCAGATAAATCAAGATTTATTTACCTAAAGGATAGAGAAAAGGAAGTTAGTTGATCAAGGGATCAAGGATAAATAGCTCAGTAATGACTAGGATTTTCTGGGACATACAGCATTGAAAGCTTCCTAATTCCTCACCTTGGGGCACTAAGCTCAGATGACACCACCTTAGTGAATCAGAGTCACAGCAATTTGTGCATCAGGATTCTTGATTCCAGTACATCTCCACAGAAATAAAGATGGGATATTTCTACAATAATATTATTCAACGTGAATGGTGAGATTTCATGTTTAGTTTAGACATTATTCAATGTAGACAGAGCATTTAATAGAAGCTACTCCCAGAAGATTTGGCAAATTATTTATATGTACCATGTATACAAACTTTCAAGAAAATAAGCCTGAAATTTAAAGTTACAAGCTACTTTTGTAAAATTTTTTATATAGATCAAATTAATGAACTGCACGTTGAATTAAGCCAACAATAAAATCTTTATTTTTTTTCCCTTTACCTTGCTGGTCAAAGCAACCTAATCTAAATGTTCTCTAGGATTTAGAACAGTGAAAATAGAATAAGGATCACTGGATAGTCAACATAGTCCAGTTACAACAACTGAAGAGAGTTATAAAAACTCCCTTAGTGACTTCACACAAAAGAGCTGCTTTTCCTTTGTGATTAGTTTCCTTCACTTTCACTCATTTCTCAGTACAGTGCTGACTGAGGTTCTCTCTTCCATACAATCATTCTGAAATTCAAACTTCTTCTAAGCAGAGTCTTTTCTGTTCCCTAGGGTCTTAAAATCTAGTCAGTGAAGAAAAGCCCAGCAAGCAGAAAGCAGAGGTGATCACACGGGAAGTTTTATTTGGGGCATCCTGAAAGTGGTACCTGTTATTTTTAACCTTCCAGTGGCCCATGTTTCTGGTCAGAATTTAGTCATGCAAAGACATATGACTTCATAGGACTGGAGAACAGTCTATTTGATTTTTCATAAGAGAAAGAAAGTGCAACATATTTCATATGCCACATTGGAACTGGCATAGGTCAAAGCCTCAGACATCTCTGGGAATGATGTTAAGAAAATGTTAGAAGAGACACAGAGTCTGTATTTTAGAAGTAATGCACAAATATGAAAACTTATATACATGCACATGAATAGAAAAATATAGGTATTTTACAAAATTTAAAATGGGTAATAACGTCAAATTTCAGTGAACTACACAAAATCTCAAAGAAATAACAAAAATCATTGCTTTATACTGAATAAAAGTTTGAAATTATATAGCAAAACTATGAATAATTAGGAAAATATTAATGTGATCATTATTTAGGGAAATATTTCTATTAACTGTGGAAAAGCACTATATCTACTATTAATGGAAATTCTCAAAATAGGGTGAATATGATTATTGTTAAATTATCAGGCAATTTCATAACAATTATACATCTACTGTCTTTCTTATTCTATTCTATGATCTCAATGGTTATCTTGCTCCTTTTATTGATAGTGATACCCATTTTTGAAGACTTTAAAATAATTTGTCTAAAAATACAAAATTTGTAAGATCATGGATTCTCCAAAATGTAAGTGGGAAAAACCCTGAAAAACAGCCAGGGGGGGAAAGGAGAGAGAGGGAAAGGTTGAGAACAGCAAATGAACCAAAAGATATATTGGTAAGAATTGAATTTAGGCTGTTCTATGAGATTAGGAAGCAAGAGATAAGGAGAAATGTGAGCAAAGGTACACTAACATTTTTGCCTTAAGCTTCTATGCATAAAGCTTCTCAGGGTATTTTGTACAAATGACACATATATGTCATCCATCAAGATGTTATATGCAGGATAATAATAAGACTAGATGTCAGTATTTAAATCCATTAAGTCTGTAGATATGTTAGATTTCAAGGTAAAAAAAAATTACTGCTTCCACTGGAATTAAGGTTGCTACTTTTGTGATTAATTTTATAGACAACTCCCCAGGCCAGGGACCCAGATATTTAGTCAAACATCAGCCTGCATGTTCTGCGAAGGCATTTTTTAGATGCAGTTATATCTGTATACATTGAGGAAAGATGATAACTTCCCATAATGTAAGTGATACTTATCAAATCAGTTGAAAGCCTTACTAAGAAAAAACCATAGTCCCCTGAAAAAGAAGGAATTTTCCCTTCAGGCTGTTTTAAGAATGGAAACACAACATCAAATCATCCTTGGGTTTTCAGGCTGTTGGGCTGGCCTGCAGATTTCAGATTTGTTATCCTCTACATAATATAGAATAATTCCTTCAACTTAATTCCTCTCTGTGTGTGCACACATCTTATGTGTTATGTTTATCCAGTAAACCCTAATTAATACACTAATCAGTTTATTTTAAAAATAGGGAAATTATTGCAAATTATCTGGATGTTATAAATCTAATCATAAGGGTCTTTAAAAGTGGAAGGAGTGAGAGTTAAAGGAAACTGTGAGTCCAGGAGATGAATCAAGATGTAATGTAAACAAGAACCAATCTAACCTTTCTGTCCTTGGAGACAAGAGAAGGAATCCAAAAGCCAAGGAATACAAGTATCTCTATAGAAGTTAGCAAAAATAAGAATGCATATTTTTTGTAGGACTTCCAGAAAAATGAGCAAAACAAAAACAAAACAAACCTGTGACAGCTTAGATGACAGTGACATTTTTGTAGGGTTTTCATTTTTATCATTGTAGGATAGTGAATTTGTGCTGTTTCAAGCCACTAAATTCATGGTTAATTCATTGTACCAGTGAATGAAAAGTAATACATTGTTTTACTCATGTATAAATGCAGAAGTATGTTGCTCTATCAGAAGTACCTTCAACTGGGACCAGGGATTTAGCTCAGTGCTTCCACCACCTGCCTTGCAAGGGCAAGGTCCCTAGTTCAATCCCCGCTACCAAAAAAAAAAAAAAAAAGAAATACTTAAAAACAATTTCCAGATAGTATTACAGTATAGATTTTATTGAGTGTTATGGAAGAATTAGAATGAAATATCTACTGTGTTTTCCATTATTGTGTCCCTCCTCATTTACTGCTCGCAATCGAGCTATGTATGATGAAGTAGAATATGATTTTAAGGTTCAGTCCATCAAATGACATGACCATCTCACATTTTATATTCTAGTAGATGTCAGTAATTACATTAAGGGCTATTTACCCCTGAACATGAATGATCTGATCTGATATATTTACACTGTGGTCAGGTAATTACAACATCCTTGGTTACTGACAATGGACAGGGAGAAAGAACATAAAGAAGCTATTACCGATTTTTAAGTATGCATAGAATTCATCCCTGGTATCATAATTACAGGGCTCACTTAATTTTTAGATGCCTCTTATCCTTAAAGGGCTGAGTAATCAGGAAAGAGAGGTCGCTTAATTATTAACAATTTAAAGCAATCTAGTGATATCTATAGTTCAAATAATGAAAAGAATATCACACAAAAGAATTTTGGAATTTTAAACTCTAATTTTTCTGCGTGTTCAATTAATATAAACCTCTAGCTTAAGTGGGAAAAGTATAAATTAAAGATAAATTAAAGCCCAACTGAGCAAGTTGGCATATGGCTATAATCATAATTGCTTAGGAGGGTGAGGCGGAAGATTGCAAGTTTCAGTCCAGTCTGGCAACCTAGCAACTTAGCAAGACAGTGTCTGTAAGTAAATACACACATACATACATGCATAAGTGCATACCTATGGAAAAGAAAAAAATGGAAGAAAACAAGGTGGGAGAGAAAGGGAGAGAAGCAGGCTGGGGTTGTAGCTTTTCATAAAATTTCTAGGTTCAATCTTCAGTACTGAAAAAAAAGCTGAACATTATGGGGGAGGTTTGAGGAGAGAAAGTTGTCTTATTGTATTACTAACAACAACACGATAATTGCTCAAATATCAGTTGTAATTTTAAAATTGATATGCATAAAGAATGCATCTTTACTATTGCATCATAGGCATTGAAAGTAGTTGGATCTGATTTTTTTCTTCATCTCTTCTTCCTATTTCTTGTTTGGTTGCTTCTTCTCTTCTTCATCTTCCCCTTGTTTTTTTTTTGTTTGGTTTTGGTCTTTTAAGACAGCGCCTTGTTGCATAGTCAAGTTTTGTTTGAAGTTATGCATTACAGACTGCCTTTAAAATCTCACTCATCATGTCTCATATCACAAATGCTAGAATTACAGGTGGGTGCTTTTATGCCTGATTCTTGTCATATGACCTCTAAGCATGGTACTTTGCTTAGAGATTGACATGTATTATGACACTTGATTATTTCCACCTTACCAAATAGACACTACAGTCACTTTTTAATTTTTAAAGATAAATTTTATCAGTAAATGTTTACAATACATAAAGATTACATTAATTATGAGGAACTGGTCCATGTCCAGAAAACGTCTCAATTTTTTTTTCCTTTTTCCTCCATCCTTCCTTTTTTATCCTCATTTTTAAAAACACGCAGAGCCCCAGTTACATTTCCAACTCACATTATAGTATAAATCAGTTTACCTTTGAACTCAGATTCATTGACACCAATTTTTCGCTCTTTAGATGTATATTCTAAAATGTATTCCAAGAAGAGGAAATACTGTAAAAGTCTTAGCTATAA
The DNA here is from genome assembly GCF_053883595.1 of Heterocephalus glaber. Classification (NCBI taxonomy): domain Eukaryota; kingdom Metazoa; phylum Chordata; class Mammalia; order Rodentia; family Bathyergidae; genus Heterocephalus; species Heterocephalus glaber. Next base: position 25,876,351 of record NW_028258372.1, read on the forward strand.
GGAATGATTTAAAAATGTTTTGGACATTAGAGGATAACTCAGAGAAATGAAAGGAGTTGAAGTTAGATAAATAAAAAAACCAAGAATTGTTTATGAAACTAGAAATTTGAATTGAGAGTGAGAGAGAGAGAGAGAGACAGAGAGAGAGAAATTGAAAGTTCACCCTACTGTACTGCATAGAAAAAGAGAAATAGGGTAATACCAGAGGATACTGCTAATCTATTCTGTGATAATCACACTAGAGTGAGAAGAAGTAAATAGGTTATAGATCCAAAAAGGTAGAAAACATAGATCTAGTAGTTCAACAGTACATATTTGAAAAGGTAAGGTCAAGGAAAGGGTAAAATTTGTCTTTCATGGAATAATAATGGATAGAAGAGAAAGATTTTGGTCAGAAAATATGAAACAAGATTTCAATAAACCAATAACATCTGTAAAATTCAAGTGAAGAAAACCTGTTGGTAGTGAATGTGATCAATAATCATGATTGCCAACTTGCCTAGATTAATAGAGCCCTAGATTAGTGAAGCACATTTCTGGGTATGCTAGGCATGGCTGTGGTGGTGTTTCCAGAGGTGACTGGCATGTACACCCGCACAATGAGATGACAAGTTCTATCCTGAGTGTGAATGGCACTATCCAATTGGCTTGAAGCCCAGATGAAATTTGGCCTACTTTTGTAAAGCTCCACCCTCCTTAAGCGAGTGTGCTATTTGCTACTGCCGTTGCTATGGATATCTGCTGTGGTTTAGATTGTGAATGTTCCCCCAAATCCTCACATGTTCAGAGTAGGGACTTTGGGGAAATGATTAGATAATTGGGACACTATAGTTGCCTTGCTGTTAGGAGGTGAAACCTGGTTGGAGGTGGATCACTGGGACAGGACTTTGAAGGGTGTATTCTTGTCCCTGGCTCCTCCCTTTTTTCTGTGCTTCCAGTTGCCCTAGAAGGAACAGTTTTCCTCCTCAGGGCCCTTCTACTATGCTATTTCTGGCTTGGAATCAGGTGACCAAGGAAGGAATACAGTGAAACTCTAAGACAAAATAAACCTTTCTGTCTTTAATTTGTAATTAATGGGTATTGTGTGTTAGCCATGAGAAAAGTGCCTAAAACAACCGACTCCACTGTCTTCAGTATTTCAACACAGATTCATTTCAGTAAGTCTCCAGGGAGGTCTTCAGTCTCATATGACAAGGAATCTTTGATCCCTGTTATTCTGAGGCTTCCAACTTCTTGAACTTAGTAGCTACTCCATCCTCTCTGTTCACCATCCAAATGCCCAATGCAACCATTCTCACTGCTGCTGATCCTATAAGGATAGTAACAAACCCCTAGCATATTGATACAGCATTCCATAATATATTCCATTGAGTTTATTTTTCTAGAGAATCCTAACCAATGCCGAGGGATCAGAATGTATAATTCAGCAATATATAGACTGTAAATGAGGCAAGAGTTTGGATGAGATTACTCATGTATGAGTGAAGAGAAAAAGTATCCTGAAAAGCAGGATTGTGAAGAAATATAAACTGTTCAATGAAGATGAGAAAAAGAGGAGTGACTAAGATAAAAAGTAAACTTCTATATGAATCATTTGTGGCATCATAGATTGACCTGGATGAAATTAAAGTGAAATGAGCCAGTTACAGAAAGTCAAGAACAACATGATCTCAAACATATATTGGGATATGGAAGATTGGTCTAACATGACAAGAACAGAATGTGGTTGGTTCAAAGAGACTGTAGGGAGTAGGGGGGTGGAGGGGTGAGGACAGAGTGATCAGTGGGTACTAAGTTGTAATTAACAGAAGTAAGAAGCTCTGTTGCGCCATTTCATGTTAGGGTGGATATAGGTAACATTAAATACTGTATATTTCAAAGGGGTAGAATAAGAAATGTTGAACATTTCTTCTACAAACAAATGGTAAATGTTTGAAGAGATAGGTAGCTTTAATTTTAATATTATACAATGTATACAAGTAATGAAAAGTTGCATATCGCTCCATTAATATGGACAATTCTTATATTTTTAGATATCAGTTACAATACAAATTTAAATTAAAGAAAATAAACCAATTTGTTAAGGTACATAAAAGCAAAGACTTGAAATAAAACTACTCAAATTTATAATATTAGAGAAATTTAAATTTTGGATATAATAATGAAACATAGTCCAGCAGAAGAGAGATATGGAAAAAAAGTGTAGACACAAAAGCAAATGTGAGATTAGAATATGTGGTATGTATTTAGTATAAGTATTTGTCATCCTTCTATCCTAAGAGTAAGTCTCAACAACACACATGAAAATATATTAGTTATAGAGATCTTTTTAAAAGGGCCAATGGATTACCTTATCCTTAAATATTATGGAAATAATGTAGGATATTAAACACAAAGACCAAACACTTAAGACAAAATTCATATAAAATCAATTAAAATAATACCTTTATTGTCAGTATTTCAGAAAAGCTAAAAAAATTTAATTCATTTTTTCCTTACTAGGTTCTACAGTTTGAGTATTCAACAGCTTTATTTCAAATTTAGAAGTTTGCAGAATTTTTATAGAAAAATATCAGGATGACAGGATACATTATGATTCCATTAATGAAATAGTGACAGTATTTTACATATGTTTAAAAAAGGTATAAAAACAGTTTTTGAGAGTTTATTACCACATGATATCAGGTGAAGCCCATGAATAGTAGGAAGTTTGGTCATAAAAGATTTAATGTGTTTTCTCATTAAGGCCTATACAACTTTTACAGTTGCATTTGTATTTTCTCTAAAAACTGACATATTCCTGACATAATACTGATATTGCCAGGGCAGAGTTATTAATATATATTTTATGAAAATTTTCACGTTAACTATATAAGCTATTGTAAAGAATACCCAGTAAACATTCAGATTAGACTTCTAAAGTATTTTCAACAACAAACCATCTTAATGTTACATATCCATGAAAAAAGTTAGCAAGAATCAATATAACTTTAGAAAATTTGTTTGGAATTTAATTTGAAATTAGTTCTCAGAATAGTAAGAATGAGTATAATGTCAATTAGCATGTTCATATTCTATTTGCATTTTGTCAAAGTCTGCTTATCTGATGATAGTGTTCAGTATATAATGGGTTTTGGAAAATATTTGGATGTTGAAAAAACACAGTATCATATTTAGAGTTTTAGGTTACATTTACACTTTTGATGGTTAAATAATTCTTGGTTCTAGCAAAGTTGTTTACTTGAATTTTTCCAGGTGGTTGAAAAGATAATAATTATTGAAAAACTAACAATCTGTTTAGCCTATATTTAACATATATTTTTTCTTATTTCCTTTTGTCTGTCATGTGGTAGGCCTTATTTATGATTATAAGGAATGCCACTGTATCGGGAACTTTCAAATTTATATAGTTTTGGTCATAGTCATTTTTATGTTCCCCGTAATGAAGGTAGTCACAAAGACAATTCGGAAACACTAATTTTTTATGAAAAATATAAATATTCTAAGTAAAGTGGTTATGTGTGTGGAGGGTAGGTCTCTGAAGTCATACTAATTAGGAAGCAGTACTTAGGACTCTGGCATATTCATTTTCAAAGAACTAATGTCAGTCAAAATATTGCATCAAATTACTTGGCAAGAAAGGCATGAAGGTTTTTAATGCACATTACTTGGTTAATCATATTGAATAGTCACTTCATATCTATTATTTCCTCAAAATTATTCCTTTCCAATCAGTCATCTTAATCTTCCATTTCATTTTAAATAACATCATGTGTTTTCTAATACACTTGAATTGTTATTTTACCTCTATGTTCCCAACTGTATAACACTGAAATCAAATAGGTATCACTATTTCTTCGTTATACGTGTACATTGAGGATTTTATACATGACTTCTTTATAAACATCTAATTTGACAAAGTGAGCAGTTCAATGATTGAGCCTAAAAGTAAAAATACATTGGCACCTGCAGCTTAGATCTTGGATTTGAAAGGAGCTCAATAATTTCGCTTTATCTACTCTGAAATTTTGTTTTCAATCTATCTTCTAAATAAAGCAGGAGCCTATCTCCTTCCAAACATGAGAGGCTATATCCCTCCTAAGTACATGAAACTCTGACAGTGTAGAGACACTAGTAAGAGAAAAATATTAAAATATCACAGAGAAGTTTTGTTACTCCTATGAACTAAAGGTCAAGTTAAGACTATGGCAAACAATGCATATTCAATAAATAAAAATGAACAAAACGTTAAAATGTAAAAACATACTAAAAGAAATATAAACTTTTACATTTAAAAAGTGATCAGAAGTTCTCATGCATCCTTTCAACAAGTGAAAAAATGAGAAAAACTGAAATTTCAACAACTTTTCTTATAACTAGCAATAATTAAGGTCAGATATATATCTGAAAGAAAAAGAATCACTATAAGCAAACTCATATATCACAGAGACTCTGGAACTACCAGCTTGGGGATTTAAAATAAATGTGATTAATTTCATGGAGTCTTATAAAACAAGTGGGCTGAATGCAAGAACGTATTTGCAATGTCTATATGATCAAATTGGAAGTGCTAGAAGTCAAAAACATTTATGGAAGTGAGAGACTTTTTGATAGAATAATCAGTAAACTGGACATGGCTGAGTAAAGAGTATTTGAGTGACTTTCACAACTGAGAAGTAAAGAAAGAAAAATTTTAAAAATGGAACAAAATTTCCCCAAATTATGGGACAATTAAACGAAAGATAACATATAGATAATGAAAACATCAGAAGTAGAAGTAAAAGAGAAACAGAAGATGTATTTGAAGTAATAGTAGCTAAGAATTTTTCAAATATAATTACAGAAAACAAAATCACAGAACACTAGTCAGTATAAAAACCAATATATTTGTATTTGTGTTTATCATATTCAAATTACAAAATATAAAAGACAAAATTTTCAAAACAGCCAGAGAGGAAAATTTATCTTTTCTAAGGAAGATCGAGGCTAAATTTATATTATTTTTCTCTTTGGAATCCAAAGCAAAAAAAATATAGAAGAGAAATATTTAACGTGTTACAAGGCAAACTTTGCTGGCATAGAATTGTTTCCGGTAAAATTATCCTTCAAATATGTAAAAGGAGGAATTCTGGGTTCTAATCTGACAGGCAAAGGTCTTGGGAGTCATTAGCTTCATCCTCAAGACAGGAAACAATATGAACACAAGTCTTGTTAGATCCATCAGAAAAGAGTGATACAGTGAAAACCGTTGCTCACAAAACTGGAGAAACAAATTAGTGTGCATAGAAAATCACAGCTTGGGCCGGGGATTTAACTCAGTGGTTCCACTGCTTGCCTCTCAAGCTCAAGGTCACAAGTTCGATCCCTGGTAACAAAAAAAAAAAAAAAAAAAAAAAAAGAAAGAAAGAAAAAGAAAAGAAAAGGAAAGAAAAGAAAATCACAGCTTATCAGAAACCTAGGAGCAGAAACCATTGTTAGAGTCAGTACTGTTACTTTATGTCAAGGTTACAAGATGAAGAGACAAAATAAACATAAAAAGAGACTCCACTCTATCAGAAATATCCAATTATGTAAGAGTGAGTTTTCAACAACCAAATGAAATTAATAGAATACCAGAATTCTCAAGAGAAAAAATATAGAAAATAGCTATTTTATCACAACTGCAGAATTAAAATTGTGAAAAACCTAAATTAATAAAAAGGTTATATATCCCTCTTTAAACATCATATTTTAAAATCTAGATACAATGAGTGATTTTTCTAGTAAAATATGAACTCAATTCTAAAAATAGGTAGATATTTGAACACAAATATTGCAGTTATTTATTACCTACCAACAAACAAATTAATCAATCTCATGTCATATAACAATGTCACTAAAATAAATCACATCATTTCAATGTAATGTTAAAATTTTTAGATCATAAAAGAAAAGTGAAATACCTATTAATTTCTTTTTTAAAAATTAACTTTATTGGTACATTTTAGGTATAAAATATAATGACATTCATCATTTTTCATCTTCTCATATTTATTCCATTCCCCTCTTTCCTTTCCCTTACCCCTCCCACTTTCCCTTCCCTTTTGTACCTTTTTTTTCCTATTTCAAATTATCTAGTGTACCTTTTGATCCTTATTTACATTTTCAGTTTCTCACACTACAGAAATTATTCGGTATTTACACATGTGTGTCCTATTTATTTCACTAAAGAGTGTGGCCTCAATGTGCATCCACTAAGCTATAAATGTCTCTAGTTTCTCATTCTTTAGGGCTGAGTAGTACTCCATTTAAAAAAAAACACATTTTCTTTATCCAATCTCCAGTTGATGGGCAAGGCAATTGCACTGTTTCCAAGCTTTAGCTGTTATAAACTGTGCCACTATGAACATGGGTGCTCATATATCACTGTGGTATGATTCTTTTAATTCCTTGGGAAGATACCCAGCAGGGAAATAGCTGGATCAAATGAGATCTCTAATTCTAGTTCTTTGAGATATCTCCATACTGATTTCCACAGTGGCTCCAGCAGTCTGCAATCCCAGCAACAGTGGAGAAGGGTTAATGATAAAACTTAATTAAGATAATACAAACTGAAAAATAGAAAAAAATAAGCAAAATACAGTGAAACCTTGTATTCTAAGTGACTTGTTCTGTGAGTGTTCCACAAGAATGACTAACATTTCTAATGATATTTAACTTGATAACTGAGCAATGTCTTGAAATTTGAGTAGTACATGATGCCAAATGCAATATGATCACACCTGAGCCAATGACTGCTCTCTTTCTCTCTCTCACTGTGGGATTATGGGTGATCATCTCCCAGCAGCAAGAGGTTATGGAAGAGATCTAGGCTGGAGATGAGGTGGAGAAAAGACCAAGGAATCACTGACATCAAATGAGATTAGGGAGATGTGTACAATGTGGGAAAAAATAAAAATTTTGTAGAAAATCAGCACCCCAATAAGGTTGTACTGCATGAAAAGATTCCACTGAGCCAATAGATAGCAGTGATTTAGTGAGTCACTCTACATGATAATTCTTCCTTTTCTTCCTCACACCAGCCATGAAGATTTTCAAAGGCAAGTGCAAGTTAATTTGTTCATTTTTCTTTATATTTTGAATTTTATTTATTATTTTGTATTATATTACAGTATTGAAATCACTTTTATATGAATGTTTTTGGATTGTGGGATGAGTCACCTATTTCTATTATTTCTTTCAGGTAAATTCACTTTTATATACAAGTGCTTTGGCTTGCAAATATGCTCCCAGAATGAATTATGTTAACAAATCAAAGTTTTATCATAGATAGTAATTTCATAAAGGGAGTGAGAATGTACTCTAGTGCAAAGGTCCTGTGTTCAATCCCCAGGACCGCAAAATAGAAAACTCGTTCATGTACTATTTCTATATGCATAAATTTCTGTTACTATGACTTAGTTAAATAGCACAACACAGGGTAAAAATTTCAGTTACTATTGTACATCAACTGGGAATAATTGCATAGTATAAATTTGGCACACAGGGTACACATGAATAACATGCATGTCATGGATGATGACATACAATCTCACTTCCATTAGTGTCTGTCACCATTCATCAACTCTTCATCCTTCATCCAAATCAATTTAAGTAATGATAACTACCTGTATTCCCATGATAAAATCTTGTGATATTTTACAGAGAAACACTGATAATTAAAAGATAACTGGACAATAAAGATGAAACTTTAGTAAACAAATAAAAATTATAACACTAGAAATGAACCATCATATTTTTAAAATAACATTATAAAAATTGAGCTTAGGCAGCCTTGCTAATATAGCTTTTGAATCTCAACCTGATACATAATTCAATTGATAAATAGTTATCAAATGTGATTCATTACCATGTATCAATTATATGTAATAATTACTATAAAATTATAACACTACAAAATATAACTAATCAATTAGATTAGTCTTTATGTAAGCAGAATAAAATGTATTATCTTTTAATCTAAAGGTAATGGACAGCAGCCTGGTGTCTTCCTGCTGCACCATCCCCTTTTGGGCCTCCCAGCCAGGGGTGCACCAGTGAGGAGTGGAACCCCACAGGTGCCTGCAGCATCCACCCAGTGCAGCACCCCCGACCCCTGCCTCTGGCCTCTTGGTTTTGCTGGTACCTGATTCCACACTACAGAGGCACAGGGAGTCATAAAGGCCACTGTCCTGAGCTTCAGAAGATAGAGTAGAAGAGAACAACAGAAAGCCTCTCTCAGGCTCCTAGATAAAAAATGAAGCCCACTGGAAAAGTGAAGAGAATCTGTGCAATAAAGGCACACCAGACCAACCTAGTTTGTAAGTTGGAAGGATCACCACTGCCCATTAGAACATGGACTATCTTTAGAGGAAGGGCAGATGGAACCTGCAGTAGAGCCTTGCAGAGTTCAACCCTACAAGAGGTCAGGGAGCTCAACTTGGGCCTTGTAGCCAGAAATCAGCCTGAATCTCAGGGGTCTGCTGCTAGCTTGCTGAGGCTAATTGACTTAGATCTGCACACTGCTACATTTTCTATTGTGACAGCAGAGACATACCCTGAAGGAGGTCCTTCATTTTTATTTTTTATTTTCAAAATTATTTTTCTCTTAATTTAATTTTTAGTTATTTTTCTCTGTTCTTTTCAAGTTTTTCTTTCTTTTTTTCTTTTTTTCTTTTATTTCTCTCTTTCACTCTCTCATTCTTCCACATTGTTCTTCATCTCGCTTTTTGTTCCCATTCCTGCCCTAATTCAGTTTTCTTTCTTTTTCTTTTATTCTCTCTTTTTCCTTCTCCCATTTGCCATTAGTTTCAAAGGAAAGTGAATAGAGTTTCTAGCTTCCCTATTGATGATAGGTTGTTCTGTTCTTGTCTTTGTTCTTTCATTCTGTCTTTCCCTTTTGTCTTCAACAGTTCCCTAGAGTTTGCATGATCTTCCTGTGTCCTCTGGGCTCACTTCTAAGCTTTCCCTATCCTTCTACCTATCCCTCCCTCCCTCCCTAAGTTCTTCTAAGTCCCCATCCTGAAGGGTAAAGTTGATATTTTGAAGAGTTTATTCACTATCAACATATTTTGGGCTGGTCCTCCATTTTGATTTAATTCACACAGTTAAGGTGATAGATTAATAACTACCACAAATTGTCATATTCTAAGCTGTACTTTATACTATTGTTATTGGTGATTGTATGACTTGGGCTAAGGTGTTGTGATCCATCTAATCAGTTGTCCTTCCTGGTATAATGAAAATGAAATAGCCCCAGAGTCATTAGAGACTCAAAACGTTAAGACCAGCTATATCTGGAAGACACCTCTGAGAAGCAGTCATTCCACAAAGGTTCTAAATACAAGCAACAAGGATACCTACAATAAGCAATATTGAAGTATTAACCCAGGAACTAAACAAAGGACTGTACCAACAACAACAACAAAAAAAATAGAAATGAGGAGACATTTAAGCAAGGCACAAACCCAGACTTCCAGCTCAACAAAGGCAAATTTGGGGGGAAAAGAGGTGGAAAAGTATGATAATCAACCAGATGGACACCCTGAACTGATAGCACAGGAAGTAACCAAACAGATGAATGAGGCTCTAGAAAAATTCAAAACAGAAATAATTTCCCAGATAACTACAGAGATGGTGAGCAGAATGAAAGACATGATTAGAGACTCTAGAACAGAAACAGATAAAAAACAATAGATGAGTTTAGGACCATGATGGAAACCATGAATATCCAGCATAGAAAAGAAATGGAAATCATGAACACCAACATAGGAAAGAAATGAAATCCATGAAACAGATTCAAACAGATATCCAGGAGATTAAAAACTCTATTGAAAGTATACACAGCAGACTGAGCCAATCTGAAAACAGAATATTAGATATAGAACACAGGATGGCAGTCAGTGACCATAGGGACCATGAGAAATCAATCCACCAGCTCCTAGATGATGCAAAGAAGAATAATATAAGACAGATAGGAGTCCATGAAAGAGCAGGAGAATACAAATAACACAAAAAAAATTGTCCACAGAATTAATGACAGAAAACTTCCCAAACAGAGCAAAAGAATTTCACACACATATAGGTGAGGCATGCAGGACTCCAAATACCCATGATCAAAAAAATCTACACCTAGACATATAATAATCAAGATCCCAGAAACCCAACAGAAGAACAAAATGCTACAAGCAGTTAGAGTAGAGAAAAAAATCACATGCAAAGGAAAGCCCATAAGAATCACAGCAGAAATTTCAACACAAACCCTCAAATCAAGGAGCACATGTGGGGGGAGGTATTTTAAGCCCTAAAAGAAAACAACCTCCAACCTAGACTGATGTATCCTGCAAAAGTATCTTTCAAAATTGATGGGGAAATAAGATATTTTCCTGAAAAAGAACACCGGAGAAACTTCAAGAATATCAAATCAGCACTCCAAACAATTATAAAAAATATCCTACAAAAAGACCATAAAGGCCACATTTCCATGAGGCCCAACAGAGCAAATCCACGAGGCAAGACAAGAAATTAAAAGGAGAGGGAAAAATAATTAAAAAGCCAAAAACAGGAAAATAACATGACAATGATAAGTCAATACATATTAGTTATAACCATCGATGTTAATGGCCTCAAATCACCAATCAAAAGAAATACATGGGCAGAATGGATTAAGAAGCAAAATCCAACAATATGCTGTATACAAGAAACACACTTAGTTCAGAGAGAAACTCATAGACTGAAAGTAAAAGGATGGAAAACAGTTTTCCATGTGACAGGAACTGAGAAAAAAGCAGGTGTAACTATCCTATTTACAGACAAAGTAAATTTCAAACCAAAACTAATTAAGAGAGATAAAGATGGTCATGACAAACTTTTGAAGGGAACAATCCAAGAGGAAGAGATGACAATCCTTAGCACCAAATACTAATGTCCCCAATTATACAAAACAAATATTAAGGGACATAAAAAACAAATAAGCACTAATACAATTGTAGTGGAGGACCTCAATACCCCATTGTCACAAATAGGCAGATCAGGAACAACAAAATACTAGAACTGAACCAAGCTTTTGAACAAATGGACTTATTAAACATCTACAGAGTGTTCCACCCCACAAAATCAGAATGTTCATTCTTTTCAGCTCCACACAGGTCATTCTGCAAAATACATCACACATATTAGTTAAATTTTTAAATGTTTAATTTTTTTTTTCTTTTTTTTTGGTACCAGGGATTGAACTCCAGTCCTTGTGCTTGCGAGGCAGGCAGAGGCACCATGGAGCTAAATCCCCGGCCATCATATATTAGTTAATAGAACATGTTTAAGTAAATGCAAAGGAATTGAAGTTATCACGTGTATATTATCAGACCATAGTGAAATTAAATTGGAGATCAATAGCTTAAGAAACTGCAAGAACTTCACAAACACATGGAAATTAAATAACACAGTCATGAACAACCAATGGGTTACAGAAGAAATTAAAGAAGAAATTAGACAGTTTTTGCAATTAAATGATAATGCCAGTACAACATACTGGAATCTATGGGGCAAAATGAAAGCAGTTCTATGAGGGAAATTCATAGCAGTGACTGCCCACACTAGGAAAACAGAGCTAGGTCAAATGAACAACCTAATGCTGAATCTTAAGCTCATAGAAAACAGAGAGTGTGACAAACCCAAACATCATACAAGGGAGGAAATTATAATGATAGAGCAGAAATCAATGCAATGGAGACTAAGAGAACGATACAAAAAATCAACTATTTGAAGAGTTGGGTTTAGGAAAGAATGAATAAAATGGATAAACCCTTAGCCAACCTTATCAAAAAGAGGAAAGAAAAGGCTGAAATCCATGCAATTAGGAATGTAAAAGATGAAGTCACAACAGAACCAGCAGAAATCCAGAGGATCATCAATAACTACTTTGAGAACTTGTACTCTAATAAAACAGAAAACACAGAAGAAATGGACAGATTTCTAGATACATATGGATTACCAAAGTTAAATGAAGAAGATATAGAAATTCTAAATACACCAATTACTATCAGTGAAATTGAAAATGTAATTAAAAATTTACAAATGAAGAAAAGCCCAGAGCCTGATGGCTTCACTGCTAAATAATACGGGACATTTAGAGAAGAACTATTGCCACTATTCTTTAAACTTTTCAATGAAATTGAAATGGAAGCAAGGCTTCCAAATTCATTCCTGGAACCAAGTGTTACTTTTATCCCAAAACCAGGGAAAGACACAACTCAAAAAGAGAACTACAGGCCAATCTCCCTAATGAACATAGATGCAAAAATCCTCAATCAGATACTGGCAAACAGAATATAGAGGGTCATCAAGAAAATCACACACCCTGAGCAAGCTGGATTTATCCCAGGGATGCAAGGATGGTTCAACATATGTAAATCAATAAATGTAATAAACTATATTAACAGAGTCAAGGACAAAAAAACATATGATCATCTCAAATGATGCAGAAAAAGCATTTGACAAAATTCAACACCCATACATGATAAAAACCTTGCAGAAAATTGGAATACAGGGTCTTTATCTCAACTTGATAAAGGCTATCTATGGAAAACCAACAGCCAACATCATACTAAATGGTCAAAAACTGAAAACTTACACACTCAAATCAGGAACAAAATGAGGATGTGCACTATCATCACTCCTGTTCAATATAGTTTTTGAAACATTAGCCACATCAATTACACAAGAGGAAGAAATAAAAGCAATAAAGTTAGGAAAGGAAGAACTTAAACTGTCATTATTTGCTGACGGTATGATACTCTACATTGAAGACCCTAAAAACTCTGTCAAAAGACTTCTAGACTTAATTGATGGATACAGTAGAGTAGCTGGATACAAGGTCAACAATCAAAAATCAATAGCCTTCATGTACACAAATAACAGTCTCACTGAGAGAGAAATTCAGGAAACAATCCCTTTCACAATAACTATAAAAAATTAAATAACTAGGAATAAATCTATTGAAGGAAGCAAAAGACCTCTACACTGAAAACTACAGCACTCTGAAGAAGGAGATTGAAGAGGATATAAGAAACTGGAAAGATATCCCTTGTTCCTGGGTAGGAAGAACCAATATAGTGAAAATGGCCATACTTCCAAAGCTGCTATACAGATTCAATGCAATCCTGAATGAAATCCCAAGAGCATATTTCACAGATCCAGAGAAAACAATCAAAAAATTCATTTGGAACCAGAAGAGACCTAGAATAGCAAAAGCAATTCTAGGCATCAGAGACATCACGGGGGGTAGACAATCCCCAACTTGAAATTATACTACAAAGCCACTGTGATAAAAGCAGTATGGTACTGGCAAAGAAACAGACTCAAGGATCAGTTGAAAAGACTAGAAGATACAGAAACAACTCCAGACATACTCAGCTACCTCACCTTTGTCAATGGAGCCAACCATCCTCACTGGAGGAAAGATAGCCTCTTTAATAAATGGTGTGGGAAAAAGTGGATTTCAACTTGCCAAAGATTAAAACTAGACCCCTATCTTTAACCATGCACTACACTTAAATTAAAATGGATTACAGATATAAATATTAAACAGAAACACTAAAGTTGCTGGGAGATAAGTTAGTTAGAACTCTTGAAGACATTGGCATTGGGAAAACCTTTATGAATAAATCCTCAGTAGCACGGGAACCAGCACAAGGAATCTACAATTGGGATCTCATCTTGTTAAAATACTTCTACCCTGCAAGAGAAACCAGCAACAGATCTAAGAGACAACTTACAATGTGGGAAAAAATTTTTACCAGCTGTTCCTCAGACAAAGGTCTACTGTCTAGAATATATAAAGAGCTAAAAAAATCAGACTCCCCAAATATAAAAAGCCAATTCAAAAATGGGCATCTTAAATGAACAGATATTTCTCAGACAAAGAAGTAAAAGCAGTAAATAAATGAAAAAATTTTCACCACTGGTCATTCAAGAGATGCAGATGAAAACAACTCTGAGTTTCCACCTCACTCCAGTAAAAATGGCTGCTATCAAGAAATTAACCAAGAGCATTCCATGAGCCACCAGGACAGGGTGAGGAGGACCCCCCCCCGCCCCGGCAGGCCCACCAGCTGATGGCTGGGCCATGCAGGCACCTCCAACAATACTCCCCCACCCTGGCCTCTGGCCTTTTGGCTGTGCAGCTACTTGGTTATACACTGCAGAGGCACAGGGGGACAAAAGTCATTGTCCTGAGCTCCAGAAGTGAACAACAGAGAGAGTGCCTGTCTCAGGCTCCCTGATGAAAACAAGACCACTGGAAAAGTGAAGGGAATCTCTCCAATAAAGGCACACCAGACCACCGTGATTGGTAAATTGGAGGGATTATCAGCTCCCATCGGAAACTGGACTTTCTTCAGGGGAAAAGCAGCTGAAACCTCCAGTAGAAACTTGTAGAGTGCAACCCTGCAGGAGGACAGGGAGCTCAACTTGGGACTTGCAACCAGAAATCTGCCTGAATCTCATGGGTCTGGGACTAGCTTACTGAGACTCATTGACTAATAACTATACACTGCTGCCCACATTGTCTATTGTGACAGCAGATTCACACCTTGAAGGAGGTTCTTTATTTTTTAATGGTGATAGATTAATAACTACCACAAATTGTCATTCTTTTAGAGGTATTTGATGCTATGGTGTTGCTGATTGTATGACTGACTAGGCCTAAGACATCAAGATTGATCTAAACAGTTTTCCTTTCTGGTATAATGAAAATGAGATAGCCTCTGAATCATTAGAGACTCAAAACCTAAAGACTAGCTATGTCTGGTAGACACTTCTGAGAAGCAATCATTCCATAAGGGTTTTAAATAGATCAACAAAGATACTTACAATAAACAACTTCATAATATCAACCCAGGAACTAAACCAGGGACACTACCAAAAACAAAAATGAGAAGGCATTTAAGCAAGTCACAAACTCAGGCTTCCACTCCACAAAAGGCAATTTATGGGGGAAATGAGGTGCAAAAGTCTGATAATAAACCACCTGGACACACTGAACTGATAGCACAGGAAGTAACAAAAGAGATGAATGAGGCTCTAGAAAAATTCAAAGCAGAAATAATCTCCCAGATAACTACAGAGATGGTGAGCAGAGTGAAAGACATGATTAGAGGCTCTAGAACAGAAACAGATAAAAAAAAAAAAATAGATGAGCTCAGAAACATGATGGAAGCCAGGAATGCCCAGCATAAGAAAGAAATGGAAACCATGAAACAGATTGAAACAGATATTCAGGAGATTAAAAACCCCACTGAAAGCATATAGAGCAGATTAAGAGAATCTGAAGATAGAATATCAGATATAGAAGACAGGATTGCGGTGAAGGACCATGAAAACAGAGATTTCTTAACAAGAGTAAGGGACTATGAGAAATCAATTCAACAGCTGCTAGATGATGCAAAGAAGAATAACATAAGACTGATAGAAGTCCATGAGAAAACAGGAGAAAGTACAATTGACATAAAAAAAAAACTGTTCACAGAAGTAATAGTAGAAAACTTCCTAGACAGAGGAGGAGAATTGGACACACAGCTAAGTGAGGCATATAGAACTCTACCCAGCCATGATCAAAAAAATCTACACCTAGACATATAATAGTCAAAATCCCAGAAACACAACAGAAGAACAAAATCCTACAGACAGTTAGAGAAAAGAAACAAATCACCTATAAAGGCAAGCCCATCAGAATCACGGCAGACTTCTCAACACAAACCCTCAAATCAAGGAGAGCCTGGAGTGAAGTACTTCAAGCCCTAAAAGAAAATAACTTCCAACCTAGACTGTTGCATCCTGCAAAATTATTTTTCAAAATTGATGGAGAAATTAGATACTTCCATGACAAAGAACACTTGAGAAATTTCATGAACACCAAACCAGCACTCCAAACAATTCTAAGCAATATCCTAGAAAAAGGCAACAAAGGTCGCAACTCCATGAGGCTCAACAGAGGGAAGCCACCAGACAAAGTAAGAAACTAAAGGGAAAGGGGAAAAAAAAATAAGAGCCAACAGCACTTAAACATCATGACAAGAATGAGTCAATAACTCTCAATTATAATTATCAATATTAATGGCCTCAATTCACTAATCAAAAGAAGTAGACTGACAGAATGGATTAAGAAGCAAAATCCAGGAATATGCTGTATACAAGAAACACACCTAACTCAAAAAGAAATTCATAGACTGAAAGTAAAAGGATGGAAAATGGCTCTCCACACCACAGGAACCAAGAAAAAAGCAGGGGTAGCAATCTTATTTGCAGACAAAGTAGATTTCAAACCAAAACTAATTAAGAGAGACAAAGAGGGTCACCCCACATCCTTGTCAAAGGAACAATCCAAGAGGAAGAGGTGACAATCCTAAATATACATGAACCAAATATGAATGCCCCCAACTATATAAAACAAATACAAATGGACATGAAAAACCAAATAAGCACTAATACAGTTGTAGTGGGGGACCTCAGTACCCCACTATTACAAATAGATGGATCATCTAGACAAAAAATTAGCAACGAAATTCTAGAACTGAACCAAGCTATTGAACAAATGGATTTAATAGATGTTTACAGAGTATTCCACCCCACAAACTCAGGATACACATTCTTTTCAGCTGCACACTGGTCATTCTCCAAGGTAGACCACATGCTAGCTCACAGGACATGTCTAAGTAAATGTAAAAGAACTGAAATTACCCCCTGTATATTATCAGGCCACAGTGCAATATAATTGGAGATCAATAACATGAGAAACTGCAAAACTCCCACAAACACCTGGAAATTGAATAACACCCTCCAGAACAACCAATGGGTCATAGAGGAAATTAAAGAAGAAATTAGACAGTTTCTACAAGTAAATGATGATGCCAGTGCAACATTTAGGAATCTATGGGACACAATGAAAGCAGTTCTATACTGGAAATTCATAGAAGTGAATGCCCATATTAGGAAAACAGAGAGAACTCAGATAAATAATCTAATGCAGAACCTCAAACTCCTAGAAAAAGAAGAGAATAACAAACCCAAAGCCCACACAAGAGAGGAAATTACAAAGATCAGAGCAGAAATCAATGCAACGGAGAATAACAGAATGATACAAAAAAATCAATGAATCAAAGAGTTGGTTTTTTGAAAGAATAAATAAAATCGTTAAACCTTTAGTCAACCTTATCAAAAAAAAGGAATGAAAAGACTCAAATCCATGCAATTAAGAATGAAAAAGGGGAAGTCACAACAGAATCAGCAGAAATCCAGAGAATCATCAATACCTACTTTGAGAACCTGTACTCTAATAAAATGGAAAACACAGAAGAAATGGACAGATTCCTAGATACATATGAATTGCCAAAGTTAAATGAAGAAGATATAGAAATTCTAAATACTCCAATTACAATGAGTGAAATTGAAAATGTAATAAAAAATTTACCAACAAAGAAAATCCCAGGTCCTGATGGCTTCACTGCTGAATTCTACAAGACATTTAAAGAAGAACTAATGCCATTACTCTTTAAACTCATCAAGGAAATTGAAAGGGAAGCAAGGATTCCAAATTCATTCCTGGAAGCAAGTGTTGCTTTGATCCCCAAAGCCGGGAAAGACCCAACCAAAAAGAGAACTACAGGCCAATCTACCTAATGAACATAGGTGCAAAAATCCTCAACAAGATGCTGCCAAACAGAATACAGAGGGTCATCAAGAAGATCATACACCCTGACCAAGTCGGATTTATCCCAGGGAGGCAAGGATGGTTCAACATACGTAAATCAATAAATGTAATAAACTATATTAACAGAGTCAAGGACAAAAACTATTTGATCATCTCAATAGATGCAGGAAAGGCATTCGACAAAATCCAACACCATTCATGATAAAAACCCTACAGAAAATTGAAATAGAAGGCCTTTATCTCAACCTGATTAAGGCTATCTATGAAAAACCAACAGCCAACATCATACTAAATGGTCAAAAACTGAAAACTTTCACTCTAAAATCAGGAAAAAGACAGGGATGCCCACTATCACCACTCCTGTTCAATATAGTTCTGGAAACATTAGCCAGAGCAATTAGAAAAGAGAAAGAAATAAAAGGAATAAAGATAGGAAAGGAAGAAGTGAAACTGTCATTATTTGGTGACAATATGATACTTTACATAGAAGACGGAAGAAACTCTACCAAAAGACTTCTGGGCTTAATTGACAGATTCAGTAGAATAGCTGGATATAAGGTCAACACTCAAAAAACAATATCCTTCTTATACACAAATAGCAGACTCATTGAGAGAGAAATTAGGGAAACAATTCCTTTTACAGTAGCACCCAAAACAATGAATTATCTAGGAATCAATCTAACAAAGGAAGCAAAAGACGTCTAGGTCAAAAACTACAGCACCCTGAAAAAGGAGATCAAGGAAGATAGAAGAAAATGGAAAGACATCCCTTGTTTCTAGGTAGGAAGAATCAATATAGTGAAAATGGCCATACTTCCAAAACTGCTGTGTAGATTTAATGCAATAACAATTGAAATTCTAACAATGTACTTCACAGAGATAGAGGAAACAATCCAAAAATTCATTTGGAACCAGAAGAGACCTAGAATAGCAAAAGTAACTCTGAGCAACAGAGACATGGCTGGGGGTATCACAATACCCAACTTGAAGCAATACTAAAAAGCTACTGTGATAAAAACAGCATGGTACTGGCAGACCTGAGGATCAGTGGAATAGATTAGAAGATGCAAAAACAACTTCAGACATACTCAGTCACCTCATCTTTGATAAAGGAGCCAACCACCCTCATTGGAGGAAAGATAGCCTATTTAATAAATGGTGTTGGAAATACTGGATTTCAACCTGTCAGAGATTAAAACTAGACCCATATCTATCACCAGGCAGTAAAGTGAGATCTAAGTGGATTAGAGATCTAAATATTAAGACAGAAGCACTAAACTTGCTGGAAGATAAGTTAGAACTCTTGAAGACATTGGCATAGGAAAAGACTTTATGAACAAAACCTCAGTAGAACGGGAACTAGCAGAAAGAATCAACAACTGGGATTTCATCTTATTGAAAAGCTTTTGCACTGCAAGAGGAACCACCAACAGATTTTACAGACAACCTACAATGTGGGAAAAAATTTTAGCAGCTGTACCTCAGACAAAGGGCTACTCTCTCGAATATATAAAGAACTGAAAAAAATCAGACCCCCCAATTTCAAAGGCCCAATTCAAAAATGGGCATCTGAAATGAATAGACATTTCTCAGACAAAGAAGTAGAAATAGCAAATAAACATAGGAAAAAATATTCAACCTCACTGGTCATTCGAGAGATGCAAATGAAAACAACACTGAGATTCCACCTCACTCCAGAAAGAATGGCTGCTATCATGAAATCAACTAATATCAAATGCTGGCAGGGCTGTGGGGAAAGAGGAACCCTGCTCCTCTGCTGGTGAGAGTGTAGACTGGTGCAACCACTGTGGAAATCAATATGGAGATACCTCAAAGAACTAGGACTGGAAGTCCCATTTGACCTCACTATTCCACTGCTGGGGATCTTCCCCAAAGAATTAAAGAATCATACCACAGTGATATATGTGTGCCCATTTTCATAGCAGCACAGTTTGTGATAGCTAAAACTTGGAAACAGCCCAAATGCCCATCAACTGGAGACTGGATAAAGATTTGGTTTTGTTATAAAATGGAGTACTACTCATCCATAAAGAATGAGAAACTAGAGTCATTTATAGCTAAATGGAAGCATATCAAGGCCATACTCTTAAGTGAAATAAATAAGACACACGTGTAAATACTGAATAGTTTCTCTAGTGTGAAAAACTCACAGTGTAAATAAGGACTAAAAGAATTAATAACTAATAATTGATACTTTGAAATAGGAAAAGGTCCAAAGGGGTAGGGGTGGTGGGAGGGGAAGGGGAAAGGAAAAAGTATGAGAAAAGAAAAAAAACTGGAAATGAAGTATGTAAATAGGGAAGGGTTTGGGGATGAAGGATGCACAGGTAATGGGGAAAAAAATGAGAACAAAGATACATCATGTACAGGTCCAAGCACTCAAAGATAAATGTAAATGTATTGTATACCTAAAATGTACTAATAAAAGAATTTAAGAAAAAAAAAGAAAATATATTATTTTAGGATCATTATACATAGTATATTTACCATTGTTATTCTCAATTTTTTGTTATGAAAAATTATTTCTTCATAGAATGGTTTTTATATTTTATTTATTAATATCTACTTGTATTACATTAAAATAATTTTTAAAAGCAAAAAAAATTAACCAATAACAAAGGCTGGTGGGGTTGTGAGAAGAAAGGAACCCTTCTTTGTTGGTGGTGGGAGTGCAGACTGGTGCAACCACTGTGGAAATCAATATGGGGATACCTCAAACAACTAGGATTAGAAGTCCCATTTGACCCAGCTATTCCTCTGCTGGGTATCTTCCCAAAAGAATTAAAAGAATCATACCACAGTGATATATGCACACTCATGTTTATAGCAGCCCAATTTGCAATAGCTAAAACTTGGAAATAGCCCAAATGCCCATCAACTGGAGATTTGATAAAGAAGATATGTTTTTTCTATAAAATAGAGTACTACTCAGCCCTAAAGAATGAGAAACTAGAGACATTTATAGCTAAGTGGATGCACATTGAGGCCATACTCAATGAAATAAATAGGATACACATGTATAAATACTGAATAGTTTCTCTGGTGTGAAAAATTGAAAGTGTAAATAAGGATCAAAATGTATAATTGATATTGTGAAATAGGAAGAAAAGGTTTAAAGGAATAGGGGAAGTGGGAGGAGTAGGGGAAAGAAAGGAAGGGAAAAGAAAAAATACGATAAAAGGAAAAAAATGGTAACAAAGTTTTTGTAAATAGGGAAGGGAGGAGGGGGTGAAGGGTGGGCAGGGGAATGGGGAATAATAAGAACCAAGATTCATCATGTAAAGGTACAAGATCCCAATGATGAATGTAACTGTACTGTATACCTAAAATGTACCAATAAACTTTTTTTTTTTTTGGTACTGGGGTTAGAACTCAGGACCTTGTGCTTGCGAGGCAGACACAGGAATGTACCAATAAACTTAATGAAAAAAAGAGAAAAAAAAAGTAATGGACAAAGATACAATATAGATATAGGTATATCTTTGTAAATAATAGCATGTATTTAATGAAGCTTTATTTCCAACTGAGCAATAAATTGACTGAAACTTTAAATCAAACTTTTCTGTCTGAATTCATCATCTATTAAATGTAGATTTAAAATCTAACTTCTGAAATTTGATTTCCTCATGCTAGTTTTCACAAATTTAGTCACTTATTAATTACTAAATATCTCCAAGTTATTTTATTGTATATGAATATTTATAAATTACTACTTTTTGGTCAAAAGTGAAATTATATTAACAAAAGTCATGTATGTCTAATATTTTGTATTTCATTCTTAGCAGTACATGTAAATTGGCAATCTCTGCTACATATGTATCACAATACTGATACTGAAACAGGAAATATGCTTAAATAGCATTTTTCAATTGAGCTTGAATTTATTGTCAGTAATAGTCATCAGTAAATCATGGTAGCCCGAAAGCAGAGAGAGGAATGTTATGATCCCAAGCAAAGAATTCACTACTCAAGTTACCCGCTTCCTCTATCCAGATCCATACTCTTAAGAGTACATTCAGCTATGAATTCATCAAGTGGATGAATCCACTCATGAATATGAAGCTTCGTCATCCACATTTCAAAAGACCCCCTCTGTACACAACTAGAGTATAGAGGATATTTTAAATCTAAACCATGACACTCTGGTCTTGGTGCACAAAGGTGTCTGTTTATCTCATGAAAATCCATTTAGTCCCTCTCTCAGAGTTGCCAAGATCTTAACATTTTCAGCATTGCTGAAAAGTCCTTGTCTGAATCCTCCTGAGATTCAATACAAACTGTAAGCTATGACCCCTGCAAAAATCAAAAAGAAAGTTAAACATTGCTAATATACAATGGCATGGGGTAAAAGTTCCCATCTCAAAAAGGAGAAATAGGGGGATAGAAAGAAATCTCAGCAGAGGAAGATGGAAGCACAGCAGGCCAAATATTAAATCTTGTAGCTGCGTCACCAGCACTGAGGATCAGAGGTGCGGAGGAGTCAGCACCAGAGTGGAGAGGCAGCCGTTCTCTATGCTCTTGCTCCCTGCAGCCCACATGGACTCTGTCTGGGGCTGGCTCCAGGCACTGCTGCCTGCAACTTTCTTCAGCACTAGAAAAAGTAACCCTGAAGCCAATTCTTCAGACAACATCCAGAAAGGGTGAAGCATTGGATGCCAAGTTTTTTTCTTCCCCAGGAATATTTTAAAAATCTTTCTTGATAATAACTATTTCTACTCGGGTGAGATTTTGATTTTATATCCTTGAAAAGTAGTGATTTTGAGAATATTTTCAAATGCCTGGAAAAATTTGTTTGTCTTATTTTGTTAAATTTCTGTGCTCATTTTAAATTAAATTTTTGTGTATTTATTACTGAGCTTTTTCAGTTCTTTATACATGTTTTATATTAACACCTTTTGAAATGGATATTTTACAAATATTTTCTTCTATCACACAAGTTTTTACTTTACAGATTATTTTCATTAATTTTGAGAAGTAATCATATTTGTGTATTTCACTCTTTGTGCTTTTGGGGTCATACCTCCCAAAATTGTGCCCTCTCTAATATCATGAAATATTTTCCTTATTTTTTCTTCTAATTGTTGTAGAGTTTTAGTTTCTATACTTAAGTCTGTAATCCAATTTTAATTGGTTTTTATTTATTTATAGCAAAAGACTGGATTCCAGCTTTATTCTCTTGCATCTTGTCATTCAATTTATACAGCATCATTTATTAAAGATATTTTCTCTAATTTGTGTTATTTTCATCTTTGTTGAAAATCTGTTGGCTGTAGATGGGTGAATAAATTTAAGTGCTATGTGTTCTTTTCTATTTGTATGCCTATTACATTTTCTATTGTATGCTAATTTAAAATTTTTGAATACGTTTATAAAATTTGAAAATATATTGTCATAGAATTTGTTCTTTCTTTTGTTTGTGGATCCTATTTACTTAAAAACATTTAGAAAATATATTATCATACAGATCAAACTAATAAATACAACTAAAAATAGATACCTTGTTGTTAATCAGTAGATAACACAGTTGAATTTCCCTGCATTCATATTCTAGCTTCCTGCACCTTACAATAATGAGCTAACTAGGGGAAGTACCTTAAATGTTTTCATCCAGGAGGCTATCAAAATATTAGTAGCTTATCTATAATATATGCATCCCAGTGATTACACACAATTCATTTCTACTTCATTGTGCTTTTAAAATGATTGTCTGCTATGCATACCCTGCCAGACCTAATGATGATCTGCTGGTGGTTCCAGGAATCTGATTGATGAGTTTTTTTGTGTGTGTCTCTGGGAATCTCTCAACATTTTGTTAAAAGTGCATCACTGACTTCAACATTGTCATAGCACATATGGCCTTCACTAATTGTGTATTATGAAAGTGACTCCTTATATAATTGTGAACATAAGTTTGCATTATGATTACAGAAAATTTCAGGTATATGTTTAAACCATTAATAGATTGCACTTATATCCAGACTTATATTGTTCATCTATAAGGCACATGCAGCATGTTTTTGAGAAGAAATTTTGGACACCCCCCCAAAATATTCCCTGAAATGCTAACATTAAATAATTTAACCTAATTTTAAATGTATTAAATTTAAGAAGTGTAGCAACTTCATAAAAGAAGCAGGCACAATTTGCATCAGTTCCCATATTGTCTTCTCTGGAAGGCTCACTGTCCTCTTTCTGGCCCAAATGATCTAACGATGGGAAATACTGTTGAAAAGTGGCTTGAAGATTAAATGTTCCTCAGATGATATAACACTTCTTCAGTTTACAAGCTGTGTAATCCTATTGAAATTGGGTTGATGATTTAATTAAATTAGATTAAACATGTAAAGTGCTTGTACACAGTAAAGGCTTACTGAATGTTTGCTATTAGTTATATTAATTGTGGCATTCCACCAGCTATAGACAGGATTGCACAGGAGGAACACAACTGGATTGAAGTTGTAATGCAATGTACCAAAAATCTAGTCCTTCCATTTACATAAAACTTAAGAGATTCTAAGAAAGCAGCTAGGATTTCCAGGACTGCTTCTGTAAATTTTTAGAAGTACAAACCATTGCTACTTGGGTTAAGCTAAAATTTTCTTTTTATATTTCTCACTTCTAGTTATAATCATTAATTTTTAATGGGATTATATTTAGTTCTTCATTCCTCATAATAACAAACCAGAAGATGTGGATTACCTTTCCAAAAAAGAAATAATAGAGTTTAACTTTTTAAAACTTTATATCTCTACTACTTCTTCTCTCTGTATTAGAACTATAGAAAATTCTGATTTTATTGGGAAGATTAAAAATCTGCTTACATGCTATATTTGCAGAGAACTAAGTTTTATCTAACAGAGGTCATAAAGATTCTTCTTAAATTGTTGTACTTGCTTGTGATCGGAACAATGGCTATTATCCTTTCAGTTTTCTCAAAGAAATACCCCAGTAACTGGAACATAAAATAGCTGAGTAGTATTCAGATACTTAACCCAAACTTCAGTCTCTATTGCTGTTTACTCTATACAAAAAAAATCAATTTTTTGATTTCTTTATATTTTCTATATATTAATGCCTTGTCTGAGGAATACTTGGCAATTTTTCCCCCTTCTGTGGGAGTTCTCTGTATTTTGGGAGGTGTTTCTTTTGATCTGCAGACATTTTTAAATCTTTTATGATCCTATTTGTACATCAACTCTTTAATGTTATTTCAATACCAACTTTGTTTTTTTAATCTGTCGTGTCATGAATGACCCTTTGAGATTAGGCATGATGGTATTACATGCAAACCAATGACACAGTTTCAGTTGTATTTTTATTTATGCCAACAGAAAAATACTACTTTGAATAAACGCCAAACATTTTAAGGATATATCAATTTTTTTTCCGTTACTAATGACATAAAAGTAAAGTAATACTTAATTGGAATGGATACTTCTCTAAATTTAGACCATTTAGATAAATGTAAAGATCATTATGCATGTCAAAAAAGCATCTAACCTTCGTGTTTTATGAAGTAATATTTGGATTTAAGTAAAGAAAAATGACACATTATATTGTACAAAATTCTAGCAATATATATTTATGGTTTTGTCTAAAACTAATATCAAATCTGAGTTGCTAATTATGTTGAAATTCTCTGAGAAAAGAGCTCAGCATTCTCATATGCATATAAATTCATCTTTAGCTTTTGCACTTAGAATTCTTATTTTACTTTATTCTTTGTACACAGGAATATGATAACCATCTACATTCAATCTGTAGAGAAAGTATTATCATGAACATATTTGACATTAAATTATCTCATACATTTATATTAGATGAATGGCCTCAAATCTGTATATTTTTTCTCTCTGCTTTCAAAACTAACACCAATGAAAATAAGTTTAGGAAAATATTTCACAAATCTTTTTTTTCTCTAACACTTCTTTTTTTAAATTAAGTTTATTGGTACACTTTAGGTATATAATATGATGACATTCATCAATGGGAATTTGAAACTTTATATGATATATCTTGGTTTTATTTTTTTCCAAACCTTTTTAATTGTAAGAGAATATATTTTGTGATACATTTATTGAATAGGTCTAGGCAAAGATTGTTTATACCTTGATTCTCTTGTATCATTATAACTTTTATAATTTCTTATTTCAAGAAGTTTTGTTGGGTAGCTACAACCATATTCTTCATTTATTGTTTAAATTTGGAAATCAAAGTGAAAATTTCAGGAAGGTTTTATTTCTTCTTCCCTTCTGCCTTGCATTCTGCTTACATTTAACAGATGCATTAAGTGTGTTGCTGGGGAAAAGTGAAGTATAGTTCTAATTTCTGTTGCAATAGAATAATAAAATTGCAACTATATTGGGAGAAATGTAACATTAGTACATTGGTGTGCTAGATTACTAATCCTATTGGATTTGGACTCATGAAATAGTGAATGGATATTTTGTTTTAATTTAATAGAAGTATTAATAGAAAACTAACTTGAGGGGAGAAAATGATTAACTTTGTGTTCACTGGATGAAGAAGTATTAGCATGACCACTAAAAGAAAGAGAAAAACAGAATGAGGCTTACATTTATTTATACTAACACTGAAAAGAAGGAAAAATATTTTAAAAAGTAAGAAAATATAGTATAAAGAGGCTATATGCTAAATTAAAATAAGAAATTAGAAAATGTAAAAGTTTAACATCTCAAAATAAACTAAAATAAATATACATTAAAAGTACAAGAATTTTTAGTCCTTGTTCTGTCCTTGTGAGCTGATAAGACATGTTTGATTTACAGTGACTGAAATTTAAAATTTCTTTATATTGTCTTCCTTGGGCTGCAACTTATGGTTGTGTTTTTCTGTTTTTTGTTTTGTTTTTATTAATTTTATTTATACATTTTAGGTACACAATATAATCACATTCATCATTGGAAATTGTACCTTTACATAATATATCTTGATACTTATTTTTCCCCATTCCTCTGTACTCCCATCAACCTATCCACCCTCCCTATTTACAGAAACTTTGTTTCCATTTTTTCCTTTTCTCATATTTATTCCATTTCCCTTTCCTTTCCCCTACCCTTCCTACTTCCCCTTCCCCTTTGCAACTTTTCTTCCTACTTCACATTATCTAGTATACATTTTGATCCTTATTTATACTTTCAGTTTCTCACACCACAAAAACTGTTCGGTATTTACACGTGTGTCCTATTTATTTCACTTAAGAGTATCGCCTTGATGTTTTGGATCATGGTCCCAGGAAGTTTTAGAATTTGTACAGCAGGATATTTTTAAGGTGTACAGTTTTCATATTCAAATTATATGAATAATAACGTGATGAAAGATGTAATGAATGCTTAAATTTCAAAAATGTGTTACTGCCAAAGATGCCATTTATTCCCCTCAGAATATTTCTTCTCACTTCAGAAATCCTTATCCCATTATTCTTGTCATTTTCTGAAGCTGTTCTGAAAGTCTTCTGTGAGGGCCTTTAGTTGAGCTATCACGACTACCTGGATATCCTGAGTGAACTCAAAATGTTTACCTTTCATGATAATTTTGACTTTGGGAAAAGCTAGAAGTCTCATGGTGCCAGACCCAGTGAATAATGAGAATGGAGACACACTATCATGTTTTTATCAGTCTGTTATTCCCTTTGGATGGCAATTGCCAGCAGGATTTACTATTTTTTAAAATCACATCTTGTAAAAACACTTAGGGAAGAGGACCTCCTGAATTGCCTCAGAGGTGGCAAAAATTATGAGATAAGTGTATTTGAATCCAAAGGAAATATTTTTTTTGGGGGGGGGCTAATTCCCATGTATCTTTTACTGCTAGAAAATTTTTATTTAAACAAATATCATATATTTAATCAGTCCTTGAAAATAAATGTATACAAGTCAGTAAAAATTTAAATAATACTTTTTGTTCCCTTTATACTAGATTAAAATATCAAAAGACGAGAAAATGTATACATTTTTACATTTTTTTCAAGATTTGTCTATTTAAAATCTTCAGTAGTTCCATACAAATTATAGCACTTTTATTCTTGTGGAAAAAATAATCACTAGAATTTTTATAAACATGGTGTTGAATCTGTAGTTCACTTTGGTACTGTGGATTTATTTCACTTCATTGGCTAAACTATTTCCAAGTATATTTTCTTTTTATAATTTCTATAAAAGAAATTGATTTCTTCACTTCTTTTTCAGATATTTGGTTATTGGTGTATACAAATTTGACTGACTTTTGTTGTTGTTTTTGATTGTTTACCCTACTACGTTAGTGAATTGTTTTATTTTTTCTAGTATTTCTTTGTTACATAGCTTTTATAGTTAGTCTTATGATTATATACATATTATATATGACATATGTATATATATTGCTGTCACAGAACACTTCTTTGCAAAATTGAGCAAACCTGAAGACATCTCAAAATTTGACTTCAAAATAAACTGCAAAGCTATATTAATCAATACAGTATTGTATTGACAAGGAAGAAAGAAACATGTAGAGCAGTGGATTAGAATAGACAATCCCAATAAATATAAAGTACTGTGAACTGTTCTTTGACAAATATGCCAAGAACACATAATAGGAAATGATATTATCTTTAATAAACACTTTTTAAAAACTAGAAATGAACTTTAAAAATGGACTACATGCAAAATGAGCACATGCAATTATCATCTGAAAACTGATTAAAAACCTGAACATAAATCCTGAAACTTCACGTCTACTAGAAAAAAGCATAGGCAAACTGCTTTTTGGTGAAGGTTTTGAGAATTTTTGGATAAGACCTCAATAACACATGTAACAAAAAGAAAAATACATAAATGGTACTACTCAAATCTAAAAGCTCTTGTAGTCCAAAGGAAACAATTAGTGGAGTTCAGTGGTAATCTGTTGAATGGGAGAAAATATTTTCAAATCCAGCAATGGGTAAGGTTAATACCCAAAACATAAGAGAGTCTAACAATGCAAGATGAAGAAAACAAATAACAAAATTTTAAAAATGAATTAAAAATCTGCATACACATTTCTCCACAGAAGTCATGCTATTGGGCAAGAATCATTTGAAAAAATGTTCAACATCATTTATCAGCAGAAAAATGCCAATTATAATCACAATTGGATAACAGTTTACTTCTATTAGAAGCACAAAAAGATAATAAACGTTGATCAGGATCTGGAGAAATGGCCACTCTTGTTTGTTGGTAGGAGTAAAAATTAGTACAGCCATTATGGAAAGCAGCGTGACGCTTTCTTAAAATATTAAAAATAGAGCTCCCATATGTCCATCCATCTCATTCCTGTGTGTGCACCCAAAGGAAATGAAATCTCTACGTTGAAGAGACATCTGTACTCTCATACTTATTGTACGGTTAATAATGCCCAACACCTGGCATCAATCTAATGTTCACAGTCACTGGATGAATAAAGTCAAGTGGTATATATGTACAGTATAAAACTTTCAGTCATAAAAAATGAGGAAATTTATATACACTATCAGTATAAGCAATCCTTGTCAATTTTTAAATATAAGAATTTAATTTAAAAGTCACTAACATAAGATTTAAAAATTTTCCATGGTGACAGATAGTCTGTGGTCACTATTAAGGTCTTAGTCTTTATAAGTACTTTTTCTTTCTTTTCATTAAGAATAAATATATCAAAATCTTTGGCATTTCAGGTCAATAGCATTTTTCTCTAGGACTATATATTACAAGTATTTTTCCTGTGGATTTTGATATAAGTTTTGGAAATTGCTGAACGTAGTGGTGCATGCCTATAATACCAGCACTCAAAGGCTGAGACTGGAGGGTTCTGTGAGTTCAAGGGCAGCCTGGGGCACATAATGAATTCAAGGCCAGCCTAAAATACATAGTGAGACCCAATTTAAAAAAAAAAATATTGAAAATTGGCACCAAATTCAATTATTTCAATTTCTCAGGCCCAAATCTTGAAATCACTCACTATTCATCTCTTTCTCTTACACATCTCATTGTTCCCATGTGTAGGCACAGCTATTTCTGTCATACACATGGAGAAACTGAGTACTTATCCCTAAGCTATCTGAAGGCAGGCACATCTCTCTATCAAACTCCCTTAAAAGGAAACAGTTCCTTTGCTACTACAGTGCTGCCCTAACTAGATGATTCACGCAGTACTCAAAATATGTTATTAAATGTGATAGATCATGTCACTCCTTACTCAATTGCTTCCAAAGAGGTCTCCTATAAATCAGTCAAAAAGGCAAATACTCTTCTCAGGATGCTTTGACTTTCCCGCTCTGTTTTCCAACGACGCCTCTTAATGGGTAGGATATAATCCTACCCATTCCCCTGTTTCATGCTCTTTGTGTGACTTCTTAAGCATAGCACAAATATTCTCTTTTCCTACATAGTCCTTGATCTGTGCCCGCACTGCTCACTGGCAATGTCCCCAAGCTTTGCATCTTCATTTCTTTTTTTTTATTCTTAAATTTTTTTATTGGTACATTGCAGGTATACAACACATTTACATTTCTCATTGGGAATTGTACCTCTACATGATGCATCTTGGTTCTTATTTTTTCCCCATTCCAAGCCCTCCCTTCACCCCCTTCACCCTTCCCTATTTACAAGGACTTTATTTCCATTTTCTCCATTTCTCATCATTTTTCCTTTCCCTTCTTTCCTTTCCCCTGCCCCTCCCACTACCCCTACCCCTTTGGACCTTTTCTTCCTATTTTCCATTATCGATTATTCATTCGAATCATTGGTACATTTGAGGTATACAATATAATGACATTCATCATTGGAAATTTGCACCATTACACAATCTCTCTTTGTGCTTATTTTTCACCCTTGCCCAGCCCTCCCTTCAACCCCTCCATTCCTCCCTATTTACAAAGATTTTGTTCCTATTTTTTCATTTTCTCATATTAATTCCATTCCCTTCTTTCCTTTCCCCTAGCCCTCCCCCTTCCCTCCCCTTTGCCCCTTTTCTTCCTATTTCACAATACCTATTATAAATTTTACTCCTTATTTACACTTTCAGTTTCTCACACCAGAGAAACTATTCAGTATTTATACATACGTGTCCTATTTATTTCACTTAAGAGTTTCACCTCAATGTGCATCCATTTAGCTATAAATGGCTCTAATTTCTCATTTTTTATGGCTGAGTAGTACTCCATTTTATAATAAAACCACATTTTCTTTATCCAGTCTCCAGTTGATGGGCATTTGGGCTGTTTCCAAGTTTTAGCTATCACAAACTGTGCTTCTATGAACATTGGTGCACATATATCACTGTGGTATGATTCTTTTAATTTTTGGGGAAGATCCCCAGCAGGGGTATAGTGGGGTCAAATGGGGTTTCCAGTCCTAGTTCTTTGAGGTATCACCATACTGATTTCCACAGTGGTTGCACCAGTCTACACTCCCACCAGCAGAAGAACAGGGTTCCTCTTTCCCCACAGCCCCGCCAGCATTTGATATTGGTTGATTTCATGATAGAAGCCATTCTTTCTGGAGTGAGGTGGAATCTCAGTGTTGTTTTCATTTGTATCTCTCGAATGACCAGTGAGATTGAATATTTTTTCCTATGTTTGTTTGCTATTTCTACTTCTTTGTCTGAGAAATGTCTGTTCATTTCAGATGTCCATTTTCAGACTGCGTCTTTAAATTTGGGAGGTCTGATCTTTTTAAGTTCTTTATAGACCTTTGTTTGAGGAAAAGCAGGTGAAGATTTTTTCCCACATTGTGGGTTGTCTCTTCACACTGCTGGTGGTTTCTCTTGCTGTGCAGAAGCTTTTTAATAAGAAGAGATCCCACTTGTTGATTGTTTGTGCTAGTTCATGGGAAACTGAGGTTTTGTTCATAAAATCTTTTCCTACACTGATGTCTTCAAGAGTTCTACTTAACCTCTGTTCCAACTGATTCAGTGTTTCTATTTTAATATTTATTTTTTTTCCCATTAAGTTTATTGGTATATTTTAGGTATAAAATACAGTTTACATTCATCATTGGGATCTTGTACCATTACATGAGTATCGTGATTCTTATTTTTTTCCCCTTCCCCTGCCCTTCCTTCACCCCCTCCACCTTACTTATTGGCAAAGACATGGTTTCCATTTTTTTCTTTTCTCATATTTTTTTCTTTTCCCTTTTTTCCTTTCCCCGACCACTCCCACTTCCCATGCACCTTTAGACCTTTTCTTCCTGTTACACAATATCAATTATATATTTTTTAAATTACAATATCAATATCTAGGAGACATTAACACAGATTTTACAGAATTAAAAAGGATATAGAAAGCATATTTCAAAAATCTTTTTTGAAATAAATTTGACACCTTCTAAGTAGTACCTTGGAAGACAAATTAATGAAACTAACTCTGGAGGAAATATAAAGCTTGGAATACCACCTATTAAAGAAAGTATATTCCTAGCTTGAAAACCTACCTATATGAAAACAACAGGCTCATAAACACTTTAACTGATAAATTATATCAAACAATTAAAGCAGAAAAAAGAAGGAACGCTTCTCCCCTCATTTTAGGAAATCAGCATTGTGCTAATCCTAAAACTGGATAAAGATAATAGAAGAAAAAGTATGAACATAGATAGAAATTTGTTTAACAAAACAAACTATTAGAAGTCAGATCTGGCAGTATGTAGAAAGTGGTTTTGTTATAGGGATGGCAGTGTTGATTCAGCATTGGAAGATCCACCCCCAAAAGTCATCATTTTAACAGAGGAAGGGAAAAAGCCATATGATCCTGTCACTAGTTGGAGAAAAAGTGTTGGACTAAATTCTACAGCTGTTCATGGTCAAAGCTATCAGGAGACTAGAAGTAGAACAGAACCTTCTCAAGAGATTAAAGACATGCACTCCATACTTCCAGCGAGAATGCCTTATATGAATGGAGAAGATACAATGCTTTCTCCTTAAGGTGGGGAACAAGGGCAGATATGCTTACTCTTATCTGTCCATGAAACTTTGAAACCTAGGCCCCACCAAAATAGTCTGGCAATAAAATGACACAATTAGGATAGGATTAGCAAGGTAGAAGCAAAATCTTTATATGTAGATGAAATGATCATCTACAGAGAAAATACTAAGGAATCTCTAGGAGCCCCTAGAACTTGTATTTGAATTTAGCAGGATTAGAAAACACAAGGTATATATAAAAATTCAGGTCTGTGTATACTTGCTATAAATGAAGAATTGAATATTGAAATTTAAAAGTTATATAGGAGTACAAAGGACCTAGAAAAGTTTAAAAAAACACAAAAACAATGTTGGAAGACATTTAGTACTAATTTTAAGACTTCTTCTAAAGCTACAGTGATCAAGGCAGTGTTGGTGTAAAGAAAGACATATAGATCATTGGAATAAAACAGAGAATCTAGAAATAGAACCACACATATATGGTCCACTGAGTTTTGAAAGAGTATTTAACATTAGCATTTTATAGAATATAAATTCAATTCAAGAGCTGAGAAAGAGAAAGTTTTCAGCAAATGGCACTAGAATACCTGGTATTCGTATATAAAAAGTTAACCTCAACCCTTTATTTCCATACATGAATACAACTTGAAGGGAGCTATGAACCTAAATATGAAAGACTAAAAGTATAAAATTTTAAGAAGAAATTATAAAGGAAAATGTTTATGAATTCAGGGTAGGCAAGAACTACCTAGGATACAAAAGACATGATGTATAAAAGAAAAAATTGATAAATGAGATTCCATCAAAATTTAGAATTTTAAATAACTTCATTAAAATGAAAAGTAGTCCTTAGACCATATTTACAATGCATATAACCTATGAGCAGAATACATAAAGAATTCTTAAAGCTCATTAATAGATAACCCAATTAAAAAGTAGACATAAGAAGATGATAAATAGCCAGTATAGCACAAGCCATGGTGTGCAGCTCTAGAATCAGAAAAATATTAATCAGTACAACAACAAGATTGAATTATACACTCATTAGGGAGATGAAGTTAAAAGTTTTAAAAGCCTTGTCATGAATTTTTCTTTTTGTTGGATTCTCCCCCTTTGCATTTAATTTGTCATGCCCAGTCGATTCATTCTGCTGGGTTTCCTGTGGCTGTGATCCTCATTGTCTTTTGCTAGGGTATTGTCTAAAATTTTTTGGAGTGCCAGTTTGGTATTCATGAAGTTCCTGAGGTGCTCTTTACCATGGAAGTATCTTATTTCTCCATCAATTTTGAAAGATAGTTTTGCAGGGTATATCAATCAGGGTTGGAGGCTGTTTTCCTTGAGGGCTTGAAATACATCACTCCAAGCTCTTCTTGCCTTGAGGGTTTCCATTGAGAAGTCTTCTGTGCTTCTGATGGGCTTTCCTTTGTATGTGATTTGTTTCTTTTCTCTCACTGCTTGTAGAATTTTGTTCTTCTGTTGGATTTCTGGAATCCTAACTATTATATGCCTATGTGTAGATTTTTTTTGATCAAGGCTATTTGGAGTCCTATATGCCTCATTTACCTGTATGTCTGGTTCTTTCCCCCTGCTTGGGAAGTTTTCTGCCATCACTTCTGTGAACAGTTTTTTTTATGTCATCTGCACTCTCCTGTTTCTTCTTTGACTCCAATTAGTCTTATATTATTCTTCTTTGCATCGTCTAGCAGCTGCTGGATTGATTTCTTGTGTTCCTTTACAATTTTAAAGCAATTTTTCTTTTCCTGGTCTCTAATTGCAATATTTTCTTCTGTATCTGTAATTCTATCCTCACATTGTTTCACTCTGCTGGGCAGACTTTGGGTGGAGTTCTTAATCTCCTGGAAATCTGTTTGCATCTGTTTTATGGATTCCATTTGTTTTCTATGTTGGGATTCCGTCATGTTCCTCAGCTCCTCTCTAGATTTATTAATCATGTCTTGCACTAGGAGCACAATCTCTGCTGTTATCTGAGAAATTATTTCTGATTTCATTTTTTCCAGATCTCCTTTTGTTGCCAGTTCAGTGGGTCCAGGTGCTTGAGTATCAGATTGTTCCATCTCGTTTCCCTTTGGGGTTGCTGTAGGTGATCTAGAAGTCTGGCTTTAAGACTTATTTATGTGTCTTCTCAATTCAACCGGGAGGGTGGGGTCCTGTTGGCACCTGTGTGACTCACCTCCTCTGAGCTGGGAGAGGTGGGACAGGGGCCAGGAGCAGTGGGAGGGATGGTGACCAGGAAGCTCCTTCCTCTGGGCCAGAAGCGGCAGGACAGACAGTGGCCCAAATGACCTTTCCTCTGGGCCCTGGGAGTGGTGGGAGGGATGGTGGCTGGGAAGCCCCTTCCTCTGGGGCTGGAGCAGCAGGCTGGATTGTGGCCCAGAAGCCCCTTCCTCTGGGCCAGGAGCGGCGGGACAGATGGCAGCCCAAATGCCCTTTCCCCTGGGCTGGGAGTGGCAGGATGGATGGTGGCCCAAAAGCCTTTTCCTCTGGGCTGGGCATTTTCATTTTTTTCAGGCCTCTTCTCAAATGCTCAAGAATCAAATAGTGACCCTTCATAAAGCACCTCCCACATCTACATTTTATGTTTCCACTATCCTATATGCAACTATTTGCTTTCAAAATTGTTTTTATTTATTTTTCTTTGTGTTTCCAATGCAAGTCTCATGAAGGCTTACATTGTCTCATAATAGGGAATTCTGAAAGTTCAATGTAGTAATGCTTCACTTTCTTTTTTTTTTGACCAGGTATCAAACTCCAATCCTTGCACTTGTGCAGCAGGCAGTGAAACCAAAGAGTTAAATCCTTGGCTGCTTCACTTTCTTTTGTCATTACAATCACTAACATAAAATGTAATTAAATATTTACTAACATAACTCATCATATACATAAATTGAATCATGAATTTTTTCACAGTTTTAATTTGCAATTGTTTCATATTTACTAAAATTTTACAATCATTTGTTTATTTTGCAAATTAATAAAATAAAAAATTTCAAGTTATCATTGTCAACTATATTTTGAATTTTAGAGTTTATTAGATATATGTATATAACAGGTATATGACCTTGCATGATGGCAAATTCATTTCCATTTCTATTAAATATTCTTAAATTTAACAATATAGAATTTGAACATTAAAAATTAATCACCACCATGCATATTAAGTGTTTAGCATTTCACCTGTCAGAAAAATATCCTAATAGATGTTAATAATTCATATGTAACTATTTTGCATTAGGTAAGCAAAGGTAGATAATGTATTATACTTGAAAAATATCAACATAAAATGATAGCAATCTTGCCATTAGAGATTTAAAATATAAATATATTGTATTATCTAAAGTACTTGTGACTCTAATCAACAGGTTTACCTTGAGCTTGGGCCACCATCAATAACACTGTAATTAATACCAGTATCATAATTTATCACAAATCCTCTCAAAAAATTTACAAATGAAGGTAGTTTTAATTCCTGGAGAGAAAATTGAGAGTAGTGCTACAAATGATCACTTTTGTGATGTCCTGGGAAAGCAAATTCTGCTACTACTACTAAGCATTTTTAAAGTACTATGTAAAAAAAAGCAAATAGCACAGTTTTGAACATAAAATCTCTTATTTTGTAGCCACCGCAAATTTTGAACTAAGTTGTTGTATTTATTTTAACTTTGTTTTATCTATTCATTGAACATTTAAAATAACTTAAGTAAGTAGAATGTGAAATATGTATATGTTATTGTAAATAATACATGGCATACATTTTTAAATGACATTTCATGTGTTATGTCAAAAAATTAAATGCACTGATATCTGAAAAGATTGACATAATGAATGCTCCTCTAAGATACAATGACATTAAATATATTTAGAGAATTGTAAAGGTTAAAAGAGAGAGTCTGTGATTGGCCTGACTTTTTAAAATTATAAGAATATCTTCAGATAATTATTATCTGAACCTGGAAATAGGAAGAAAGATTATTTTCCTTGAGATGAAGACAGGTTACAATAAAAAGATGGATAATTTTGAATGGCACAAATTAGAGAAAAGATAGCAAAGGGAGAAATATAGTAACCTAGATATTAATTGAAAAGACCTAGACATTTTTCTTCATTTTTAGAAAAATACTGAATTTTTATAGGGCTAAAAGAAATCCTAATTATGACATATTTTCAGGCAAAGAGTGGAAGTTCTGAACTCACTAGCAAATAAGAGCACAGTCTTATTGAGATATATTTATCTTCTGAATGATTCCTTGAATTTTTATATCATTAGCCTTGTGGTTCTTTTATGTCTTTTCTATTATTCTATAGCAATGTTGAAAACACTGCTCAACATATTTCATGTGTTTTACAATTCATACAGATAGCTGTTTTTCCAAAATTTCTTATCTTTTATTATATATATATATATATATATATATATATATATATATATATTAGTAGTACATGTTTGGAATACATAACAATTATATTTATCATGGGGGATTTCTAGATGCATATAATACATTGTAATTCTTTTCTATCTCCTCCCCTGCACATTCTTCCCTGCTCCAACTCTTTACCCCTTTCCATTTGACAAAGCTCTCCTTTCCACTTTATACTTGATTCTCTTTTTTTAAAAAAATTCCCCTTCCTTTGCCCCATTTTCCATCTCATTCCCCTTTCCATTTTAAAAAATATTTTGCTAATATCACTGTATATTTTTCATAGTCATTAAAATATATCGTGGCTCACACGTTTCCTTTCTTATTAAAGATACAGTGTTTTATGGTACAGATTTCCTTTGACTTCATTAATAGGAGGTATTTTTGATATGAGGTAATTGTAACTATAAATTCTTTCATATATCAATGAGCAGTATTAAATTAAATATTTGTATGTTCTTAGCTTGAATATGAAAATAACATAAATCATTTTATTTATTGTCATTCAGTATGTAATAATATTTGAGATGTAATTTTCATTGGAAATTTTCATGGTACAAATTTCTTTTTTTTAAGTTTTAAAAATTAATTTTATTGGTACATTTTAGGTATATAATATGGCATTCATTATTGAAAATTTGCACTTTTACATAAGCTCTCTTGGTTTTTTTTCCCCCATTCCCCTGCCCTCCCTTCAACCCCTCCATCCTTCTCTATTTACCAAGACTTTGTTTCCATTTTTTCATTTTCTCATATTAATTCCATTCCCTTCTTTCCTTTCCCCTACCCCTCCCATTTCCCCTTCCCCTTTTTCCCCTTTCTTCCTATTTCACATTATATATTATATCTTTTTAGTCCTTATTTACACTTTCAGTTTTTTACACTAAGGAAACTGTTCGGTATTTACACATGTCAAAGTACAAGTTTCTACAATGCAAACCATGTTATTATAAAAGAAAAGTCCTCAATGCTGGTTAAAATGAGTGTGCAAATTAATGCTGTATCCACTGAGCTAAAACATGAATAATCCTGTACAATAATCTAAGTAAAAGTTAAATCTTTTCAGTTAAGTAAATATCAGTGTCTTATTCACCTATGTATTCCAAATTCAAACTGACATTTTGTCCATCTTAATGGCATCTTCAATCTTTGCCATGCCATTATTAACATAGAGATAAAATATCTCTCCCGCAAAATAGAATGTGTTATGTACACATACTAACTCCATAAAGGGACTTTAAATATTATGTGCTGCAAACATGTGCAAAAACAACAACAACAAAAATGAAAAACACAAGATCAAGAGATGGGTGGAGAAGAAACATCCACATAAGAATATGAAAATTAGATGTTTCATTGTGTAACTTTATATTGCAACACTTGTGATGGATGCTATTTTAAATTTTCGAAACAACGTGGTAAATAAGCAGTTGTTTTAATCATTCAATGACCAAAAAGGCACAAGTAGATATTATAATTCAGTCTTTGTTCTTTCTCCCTTTCCTTTTCTCTTTCCTTTTATTTTCTCCCTTTCCTTTTCTTTCTCTTTCCTTTTCTTTCTCCATTTTCTTTCTTTATTTCTTTTTCTCTCCTTCCCTTCTTCCTTTGTTTTTTGTGTGATAGAAAATGAAAAAGTGTGAATGACATACCATATTTTTAGTGTGAAAATATTCACCCAAATTTTAAACATATAATGAAAAGTCTAACCATTCTACTCAGATTATTTCAAGTTAACAGAGAAAATTAAATCTTCTTCAATAGTGATGATTTCACATATTAATATTATTATAAAATTTATAGGAGGCAGTATTTACTAGGATGGATTAACATACCAAATATACTTATCCCGGTGTAACATATCCAGACACTGTTACATAATGATGGACTTTATTTTTAAATTTTTTATTGGTACAATTTAGATATACATGATGATCAGATTCATCGTAGGGAATTTGTACCTTTATATGATGTATCTTAATTTCATTTTCCCCCTCCTTTCAATCATCTTCCACTTGCTTATTTACAAAAGCCCCATTTCATTATTTCCCTCTTTTCTCATTTTTCCCTTTCCTCCTTCCCCCTTCCCTTTTCCAGTTCTCCCTTCCAATTGAATGATTTTTTCCTGTTTCACTTCATCTATTATGTCTTTTAGTCCCTATTTACATTTTCAATTTCTTACACCAGAGAGACAATGAGGTATTTACATATATGTCCAATTTATTTCACTTAAAACTATAGCTTCAAGGTGCAACTGACCTCATTTTAAAAGGTGAGCAAATATAAATTCCTTGTAAGTACAGATCAAATCATCCAAATTTTAAGAAAATAATAGATTAATTAG
The DNA here is from genome assembly GCF_053883595.1 of Heterocephalus glaber. Taxonomy (NCBI): domain Eukaryota; kingdom Metazoa; phylum Chordata; class Mammalia; order Rodentia; family Bathyergidae; genus Heterocephalus; species Heterocephalus glaber. The sequence continues at coordinate 25,915,811 of NW_028258372.1, forward strand.
AAGTGGTTTGAGCACCCACCACCAAATTGTACCGTCATAAAAGGTCCTCTAATGCCCTGCATGAAATTCTTGAGAAACTCGCTTATGTGAGGACATTAAGTGAAGAATGCTTCAGTTATTCTCTGTAAAATGGTACTCTGAGAAAAATGCACTGAATATAAAATTTGTCCTCTGATTTTTATTTAAGAGACAGAGATCAAACTTAGCCTATATAAATCAAGTGGCTAAGGATTTAATACCAACTATCTGAGTTGTGTCTTGGTAAGAATATTCAGACAATAGGAATTTTTATACATGTGAATGAAAATGCTGTCCTCCAAAATAAAATAAACACCCTTTTCAGTACTGTCAGACATGATCAGTAAAATAGTATTGTCTTAAAGAGAGTCCACAGTGTCTTTTGCAGTATAAATTTGTTACTTGTGCATTAAATATCATCCTCTGTTCACAGATAAGATTAATCTGCTTCTTATAATATTATCACATGTGCATGAATGTATTATCACAATGTTCCTATATATGACTGCAAATATTTACAAAGATAATTAACACAATGACAGAAAATATGTGAATAATCTTATTTAAAGAAGATGTATTTTTCTCAATACATCATATGTAAACATGACCTTTTATTCATAGTGGATATGGTTCTGAATAATTTGACAGTATTTCAATTATATTAATATTGTTTTATATCTACCTATTCATATACCCATCATGGCAACAATTTGTATGCAGGCATATAAAACACATATCTGGGCAGGGATTTAGCTCAGTGGTTTTGCTGCCTGCTGTGCAAGTGCAAGGACCCAAGTTTGATCCCCGGTACCAAAAAATAAAATAAAATAAAATTTAAAAAACACATATCTATGATATATTAGGGAAATAGCTTTCTGCATGTACAAAGCTCAGACTTTTCAATATAGGTATATATTACATGTTAGCATGTTTATAAAACTAAATTCATTGCAATCTCTTTTTAATGAAGAAAACTGGCAATACTACTTAAGAATCACTTTTATTACACTAAAACTTGGTTAAAGTTTTAAATTTCAAATTTCTCTTTACATTAGGTCATAAAAAATTCTAAGTATGATTTTCTACCTCAGTTATATCTGTAAGTCAAATTCTATAGCCTTAATATTTATCTTGATCTTGTAGGACTCCTATGTCACACAACCAATTTAAGAGCTATGGAAACCATACACATTGTTTATCACTTTAGTAGCAGCAATTCTGGAGGAAGTAGCTCAAGGAGTTTTAGGTTTTCAGTTTGCCTTAGGACAAATAGACTGTGGAGAAAAAGAGGAAAAGAAGAAAATTTCCTAAAACCACACTCTAAGAAACAACATTCATTTATACTCTTGGTCTATAGCTCAGTAATGAATATGGCTTTAACAAAAACTGGTGAATTTTAAGAAATGCATAGTAAAATGCAAAGAGCTATTCAAGAAACAGAGGTTGTTCAAATATATGATATTACTAAAGAATCAAATAAGGTAAAGAGTGAAAACTATCAATTCAATTGAATGAGCAAGTTATGTTCAGTGACATGGCAGAGGAAAAGGCAAAAAGTAGAGTAATTTCAAAAAAAGTTGGGGATAAGGATGAAGAAATTTAACTATCAACTCAATAAGAGAAATTAAAATTATAGGCAAAGAAACATTACTTTGAAGATCTAATTTTCTAGACTAAAATTCTTTTTTATTTTCTTCAATTATTATTCCAACTTCAAAATGTTTTATATCATTTGCCTAAATCTTCTCATGCACAATAACATATTGTTATAATAAGAAATCATGATTATATCCTAAGCATAACAGTTCCAGATACAACTGATGGATAATAGCTAATATCTACTAAAAATAGTTCATTATGATTTACTACAAAAATTTAAAATCTGTTTTATATATTTGATGTGTTTTTCAATCAAGCAAAGGAAATCATACCATTATTTTATAAACTCAAGCCAAAGAAATAAGAACCAGAGAAAGGAAAGAATGATGAAAGCATGATAAAAAATTATGAGTATGATACAATTACAAGTATGACAAAAGCAAATAATAAAGCCTAGGAAGAGGTTCAAAATTTTCAATTTATAACATTGTGTCAGCCTTATAAAAAGTGTACTATACCAACTTTGATATTGAGAGGATATTCAAAAGAAAAAATTATTCTCCTATATACAGGTTAAAATGGAGATAAAGCAAAATCACGCACATGTATTTTTAAACATAACCATTTGAAATGCATATTCATTAGAACTAATTCATCTAACTCCAATCACATCTTATTTTAAGCTCACAAGCATTTGCAATTTTTGCCTTTATTATGGAGGAAAGAACAATCACATTAGAAAGCCTTGTCATTCTCCCAGTAATGAGTTTAATATGACATTTTGGAAAGTACTTTGCTGTGGCTAGAATAGTAATGTTGATTTTACATTTCAAAAGATGCTTCAAAACACATACAGTGAGAACAATTTCCAACAGGGATTTTATTTTTCCACCCATTCCAATTTGAATGTGAGTTAAATTCTAAATTATAGTAATTGTGAACTGTTTGCCTGTTACTATAAAGTTTCAAATTGTAATCTAAGCCTTATTTCAAGAGCAGAATCTCATCAATAGAAAATAATTTTCTAAACTGCTATTATTGATTTTTATTTCATGATATTTACTTTATATTCACAACAACAACCTTCAACAATTAGGCATCAAATCAGAAGAGTATTAAAATGAACACAATTGTTATAGTCCAGTCCTAGTGAGCAAAAGATTTCTCATTAGTTTAACCTTTTTAAACTATCGTACCTAGTTCTAGAGGTGAAGCTTATATGGATACTCCCTTAAGGACATTTTGAGGAAAACAAAAGGGAAGAGTATTTAATTTAGTAGTTGGTTTCAGATCAATATTCATCTGTAATTTCCTTCCTAAATTTCCTTCTTGAAACTGAAAATATCATGTTATAAAACACAATGACATTAAGTAATCTCACAGCAAAAATTATATGAGATAATATTCACTGGGTAAAGGAGACAATACTGAAGCTCTTAAAATAGAGGAGAGAAAAAAATAACAGTCTGAATTGAATTCAGCTAAAACATACAGAGCAGAAGAGATTTTAAGAGCAGAATTCGGAGGGGATGTTAGGCCATCTGACTTGACTAATTGCTTACCCAAATGTAAAGATAAACTCACACATCCATGGCAGGAGCTAGGTGCCATCTAAGTTAAGCTCTTATTCTCCCACAGAGAGTGGGTAATAAGTGTTTTCATTTTTAATAGATTTATTTCTCAGATCCTGTGGAAAAATAATAAGTTTAAGGTTTGATGTCCAGCTGATAATGTTGTTGGGAGTTGGTGAGCCTTTAAAAGTTGGATTTATTGGAAGGAAGTTATGCAAATCAGAATCCTTGAATAAGATACTGAGATCCTGTTGCCTCCAGTCTTTTGCTTTTTAGCTACAATGATGCAGGCAGGTTTGTTCTACCCTACACCTCTCACATTGATGTTCTGCCTCACCACAGGTGCCAAAGCTGCAAAGCCATCCTAACATGGAACAAAATCTCTGATACTATTATTTGCTCCTTTCACATTTCTCATCTCAGGGATTTCATTAAAATTATAGAAAGATGTCTAACACTGGAAATTTGCTCTGCAAGGTGGATTTACTGCTATGATTACATAAGGCAGTTTTGTTCAAAAGCCTTTAAGATGGTTTTTGGGAGGAGTTTTGGAAAATTTATAGAAGCAAACTGGAGAAAGCTTAGAACATTGAAAGTGGGACTTAACTCTCAAGCTCAGAATGCTGGTAGGAAGAGACAGTAATGCCAAACTCATATGCTTTCAAAGAAAAATGAGGGACTTATTGGGAATTTGCCTGGATATTATTTGTATTACATTCTGGCAAAGATCTTGGCTACCTTTTGGTCATCCTCTAAGACTTTACCGGAGGCTAGATTTAAAAGGACAGGGTAATTAAGATGGCAGAAGATATTTCAAAGCAGCACAACATTTAAGCAGTAGTATGGGCATTCAGGGTAATAAATTTTAAAAAGTGGATAAAATATCTTCTTTTCTGGCAAACTTGATTTACCAAATGTATTACTCAGAGTAAAAATGCTGGCTGCTCTAACAATGTAAAAGTTTCAGTAGCTCAAAACAATAAAGATACATTTCTAAAAACAAAGAAAATTTAAAATAATCTACAGTGGCTCTACATTTCTCTGAAATTATAGCTCAGAATACCTATATTGTGAACCAACTGTCGTCTTTTTCTAGGATGGGCTTACCTCCAGATATTTATAATTCTACTTTTATTATTATTTTGTAAGTTTTCATTACAATGTCTGGTTTTCAAGTGGCCTTATTTCAGGCATCCTTTTTGAATTATACTTCTCCAGAACCAGTGATCTTTCTTACCTGGAACTTTTCTACATTTTAATATACAATATACATTATACTATAGTTATTGATAACTATTTTGTCCCACCTGTTAGAGTGTAAGTTTTTGAGAAGGTGAAACTTTTTTCCTTGTTTGTCCACTGGTATTTCCTCAGGTGTGGAATAAATATTCTTTGAATAACTGTCCTTTCCTGATACTTCATGGATGTTGAACCCAGCAGTCCAGTCCACTCATGCTATAGTTTGTATTTTGACTCTTTCCCAAAGGCCTAAATATTAAAGATATTAGTCTCTAAGAAGATTCTAAAAAGCTTCTGGGACTGAGGTCCCCCCCCCTACTCTGGTTCTTGGTAATGAGGAAATCAATTATGTTCTGCCTCATGCTTCATCTATGATATTAAGCTCTATCATGGGCCAAAATCAACAGCCCCAAACAATCATGAACAAGATCCTCCATAACTAGGTGCCAAAATATCCCATTTCTCCTATAATTGACTGTCTTGAGAATTTTGTTAGAGTAAAATGAAATTAACACAACTCATCTGAATATTTCTGAATATTTCAACCTCTCAAGAGTAGCGAATACAAGTGTGTGACCAATATAAACCAGTTGACATTAAATTAGATCATTTGTTGTATTCTAAGGGTATAAAACTATTGGTAAGCAGAGCTGAATAAGATACGACTAACTTACAAACATGACATTGGGGAGTTATCAACAGCAAAAGGATGAAACAATAGGAAGATAAAAATGGAAAGCCAGTACAAACACAAGTATTGAATAAATAATGATCTACAAAGAAGAAAAAATAAATACCGCAAGGCAAAAGCTATTGCATTTTATCCTGAAGTCAACCTTTCATTTACTTTATTTTTCATTTGGTCCTTTAATGCTTTTTATTTATAGATGTCAGCCAGATGTATCTACATTTTTTTATTCTCTAAAGAATGATAGATAAAAATAAATGCTCTCAGATATATTTTTACACTTTGCTTTTTCTTAAATATGTTACTCAAATATCACTTTTCAATTATAAAATGAAATATATATGTAATTTATTGTACTAATATTTTTTATTAAATTCTTTTATTGGTACATTGTAGGTATACAACACAATTACATTTCTCATTGGGAATTGTACCTTTACATAATGCATCTTGGTTCTTATTTTTTCCCCATTCCTAGCCCTCCCTTCAAGCCTTCCACTCTTCCCTATTTACAAAGACTTTATTTCCATTTTTTCCATTTCTCATCATTTTTTCTTTCCCTTCTTTCCTTTCCCCTGCCCCTCCCACTACCCCTACCCCTTTGGACCTTTTCTTCCTATTTTCCATTATTGATTATTCATTCTAATCATTGGTACATTTGAGATATACAATATAATGACATTCATCATTGGAAATTTGCACCTTTACATAGTTTTTCTTGGTTCTTATTTTTCACCCTTGCCCAGCCCTCCCTTCAACCCCTCCATTCCTCCCTATTTACAAAGATTTTGCTCCTATTTCTTTTTTTTCTCGTGTTAATTCCATTCCCTTCTATCCTTTCCCCTAGCCCTCCAACTTCCTTCCCCTTTACCACTTTTCTTCCTATTTCAGATTATTTATTATACATTTACTCCTTATTTACACTTTCAGTTTCTCACACCAGAGAAACTATTCAGAATTTATACATGTGTGTCCTATTTATTTCACTTGAGAGTTTCACCTCAATGTGCATCCACTTAGATATAATTGTCTCTAATTTCTTATTTTTTCTGGCTGAGTATTACTCCATTTTACAAAAAAAACACACATTTTCTTTATCCAGTCTCCAGTTGATGGGCATTTGGGCTGTTTCCAAGTTTTAGCTATTACAAACTGTGCTGCTATGAACATGGGCACGCATATATCACTGTGGTAAGATTCTTTTAATTCTTTGGGGAAGATCCCCAGCAGTGGAATAGCTGGGTCAGATGGGACTTCCAGTCCTACTTCTTTGAGATATCTACATACTGATTTCCATAGTGGTTGCACCAGTCTACACTCCCACCAGCAGTGGAGCAGGGTTCCTCTTTCCCCACAGCCCCGCCAGCATTTGTTATTGGTGGATTTCATGACAGCAGCAATTCTTTCTGGAGTGAAGTGGAATCTCAGCATTGCTTTCATTTGAATTTCTTGAATGACCAGTGATGTGAACATTTTTTCATGTATTTATTTGCTATTTCTACTTCTTTGTCTGAGAAATGTCTGTTCATTTCAGATGCCCATTGTCAGATTTGGTCTTCCAATTTGGGAGGTCTGATCTTTTTAATTTCTTTATAGATTCGACATAGTAGACCTTTTTCTGAGGAAGAGCAGGTGAAGATTTTTTCCCACATTGTGGGTTGTCTCTTCACACTGCTGGTGGTTTCTCTTGCTGGGCAGAAGCCTTTTAATAAGAAGAGATCCCACTTGTTGATTGTTTGTGGTAGTTCACGGGCAACTGAGGTTTTGTTCATAAAATCTTTTCCTACACTGATGTCTTCAAGGGTTCTACCTAACCTCTGTTCCAACTGGTTCAGAGTTTCTATTTTAATATTTAGATCTTTAATCCATTTTGATTTGAGTTTAGTGCATGGCGAGAGATATAGGTCTAGTTTTAATCTTTGACAAGTTGAAGCTCAATTTTTCCAGCACCATTTATTAAAGAGACTATCTATCCTCCAGTGAGGGTGTTTGGCTCCTTTGTCAAAGATAAGATGGCTGCATGTGTCTCACATTGTTTCTGCATCTTCTAATCTGTTCCACTGGTCTTCAGGTCTGTTTCTTTGTCAGTGCCATGCTGTTTTTATCACAGTAGCTTTGTAGTGGAGTTGCAGGTTGGGGATTGTGATACCCCCTGCCATGTCTCTGTTACCTAGAATTGCTTTTGCTATTCTGGGTCTCTTCTTGTTCCAAATGAATTTTTGGATTGTTTTCTTAAGGTCTGTGAAGTATGTTGCTGGGATCTCAATTGGAATTGCATTGAATCTATATAGCAGTTTTGGAAGTAGGGCCATTTTCACTATATGAATCCTTCCTACCCAGGAGCAGGGGAAGTCTGTACATTTTCTGATATCATCTTCAATCTCTCTTTTCAGAGTGCCATAGTTTTCAGAGAAGAGGTCTTTGATTTCTTTCGTTAGGATGATTCCTGGATATTTCAGTTTCTTGGATGCTACTGTGAAAGGAATTATTTGCCCTATTTCTCTCTCAGTGAGTCTGTCATTTGTGTAGAGCAAAGCTATTGATTTTTGTGTGTTGACCTTGTAACCAGCTACTTGACTGAATTTGGTTATTAAGTCTAGAAGACATTTGGTGGAGTTCTTGGGGTCTTCTATATAGAGTATCATGTCATCTGCAAATAATGACAATTTGAATTCTTCATTTCCTATCTTTAATCCTTTTATTTCTTTCTCTTGTCTAATTGCTGTGGCTAATGTTTCCAGAACTATATTGAACAAGAGTGGTGATAGTGGACATCCTTGTCTTGTTCCTGATTTTAGTGTGAAGGATTTCAGTTTTTGACCATTTAGTATGATATTGGCTGTTGGTTTTTCATATATAGCTTCTATCAGTTTGAGGTTGAGACCATCTATTCCAATGTTTTGTAGGGTTTTTATCATAAATGCATGTTGGATTTTGTCAAATGCTTTTTCTGCATCTATGGAGATAATCATATGATTTTTGTCCTTGGCTCTATTGATATAGTGTATTACATTGATTGATTTTCATATATTGAACCATCGCTGCATCCCTTGGATGAATCCCACTTGACCAGGGTGTATGATCTTCTTGATGATCTTCTGCATTCTGTTTGCCATTATCTTATTAAGGTTTTTTGCATCTATGTTCATTAGTGAGATTGGCCTATAATTCTCCTTTTCAGTTGGGTCTTTCTCTGCTTTGGGGATCAAGGTGATGGTTGCTTCCAGGAATGAATTTGGGAATATTGCTTCCCTTTCAATTTCATTGAAGAGTTCAAACATTAGTGGCAGCAGTTCCTCTCTAAATGTCTTGTAGAATTCAGCAGTGAAATCATCAGGGCCCAGACTTTTCTTAGTTGATAAGTTTTTAATTACATTTTCAATTTCATTAGTTGATATTGGGTTGTTCAGATTTTTAGGTCTTCTTCATTCAACTTTGGTAATTCATATGTATCTAGGAATCTGTCCATTTCTTCTGTGTTGTCCATCTTATTGGTGTATAGGTTCTGGAAGTAGGTATTGATGATCCTCTCGATTTCTGCTGGGTCTGTTGTAATTTCACCCTTTTCATTCCTAATTGCATGGATTTGGGCCTTTTCTTTCCTTTATCTGACAAGGTTGGCTAAGGGTTTATCAATTTTGTTGATTCTTTTGAAGAACCAACTCTTGGCTTCATTGATTTTTTGTATCGTTCTCTTAGTTTCCATTGCATTGATTTCTCCTCTGACCTTTATAATTTCAATTTCCTCCCTTGTATGATCTCTGGGGTTGTCCTGTTCTTTTTTTTCTAGAAGCTTGAGGTTTAGCATCAGGTTGTTTAATTGGGCTCATTCTGTTTTCCTAATATACATATTCACTACTATGAATTTCCCTCATAAGACTGCTTTCATTGTGTCCCATGGATTCCAGTATGTTGTATTGTCATTGTTATTTAATTGAAGGAACTGTCTGATTTCTTCTTTACTTTCCTCGGTGACCCATTGATTATTCAGAAGTGTGTTGTTCAATTTCCACATGTTTATGAAATTGTTTGAGTTTCTTTTGCTATGGATCTCCAATTTCATCACACTATGGTCTGATAATATACAGGGGATGACTTCAATTCCTTTGCACTTAAACATATTCTATGTGTGAGTATGTGGTCTATTTTTGAGAATGACTCATGTGCAGCTGAGAAAAATGTGTGTTCTGATTTTGTGGGGTACAAGACTCTGTAAACATCTCTTAAGTTCATTTGTTCAAGAGTTTCATTGAGTTCTAGTATTTCATTACTTATTTTTTGTCTAGTTGATCTATCTCTTTGTGACAGTGGCGTAGTGGGGTGTTGAGGTCCCCCACTACAATTGTATTAATGCATATATGACTTTTCATGTCCATTATTATTTGTTTTATATAGTTGGGCACACTACTGTTTCGTGCATAGATATTTATGATTGTCATCGCTTCCTCTTGGATTGTTCTCTTTACAAGGATGTAGTGTCCTTCTTCATGTCTCTTAATCAGTGTTGGTTTAAAATCTAGTTGATCTGCCAGAGGATAGCTACTCCTGCTTTTTTTCGGGTTCCTGCCACATGGAGTATTGTTTTCCACCCTTTACCTTTCAGTCTATGAGTTTCCTTTTGAATTAAGTGTGTTCCTTGTATGCAGCACATTGTTGGAGTTTGTTTCTTGACCCATTCTGCCAGTCTGTTTCTTTTGATTGGTGAATTGAGACCATTAACATTGATGGTTATAACTGATCTGTACTGACTTATCATTGTGAGGACTTCTCCTTTTTGTTGGTTTCTCCCCTTTCGCATTTAATTTCTTGTTGTGCCCGATGGATTCATTCTGCTGGACTTCCTGGAGTTGTGATCCTCGTTGTCTTTTCATAGGATATTGTCTAAAATTTTTTGGAGTGCTGGTTTGGTATTCATGAAGTTCTTAAGGTGCTCTTTGTCATGAAAGTATCTTATTTCTCCATCCATTTTGAAAGATAGTTTTGCAGGGTACATCAATCTGGGTTGGAGGCTGTTTTCTTTTAGGGCTTGGAATATGTCACTCCAAGCTCTTTTTGCCTTGATGGTTTGTGTTGAGAAGTCTGCTGTGATTCTGTTGGGCTTTCCTTTGTATGTGATTTGTTTCTTTTCTCTAACTCCTTGTAGAACTTTGTTCTTCTGTTGAGTTTCTGGAATCTTAGCAATTATATGCCTATGTGTAGATTTTTTTTGGTCAAGGCTATTTGGAGTCCTATATGCCTCACTTATCTGTATGTCAAGCTCTTTTCCCCTGCTTGGGAAGTTTTCTGCCATTATTTCTGTGAAGAGTTTTTTTATGTCATCTGCACTCTCTCCTGTTTCTTCATTGACTCCAATCAGTCTTATGTTATTCTTCTTTGCATCATCTAGCAGCTGGTGGATTGATTTCTCATGTTCCCTTATAATTTTGCAGCAATTTTTCTTTTCCTGGTCATTAGTTGCAATCTTATCTTCTATATCTGAAATTCTGTCCTCACATTGGCTCATTCTGCTGTGTAGACTTTCAATGGAGTTTTTCATGTCCTGGAAAGCTATTTGCATCTCTTTTATTGATTCCATTTGTTTCCTATATTGGGATTCCATCATGTTCCTGAGCTCCTCTCTAGATTTATTAATCATGTCTTGCACTAGGGGCACAATTTCTCCTGTTACCTGAGAAATTATTTCTGATTCCATTTTTTCCAGATCCCCTTTTGTTTCCAGTTAATTGGGTCCAGGTTGTTGAGTATTAGAGTGTTCCATCTCATTTCCCTTTGGGGTTTCTGTAGGTGATCTGGAAGTCTGGTGTTGAGACTTATTTATGTGTTTTCTCATTTCACCTGGTTGCGGGGGGGGGGGGCTGTTGGTGCCTGCACAGTTTACCTCCTCTGAGCTGGGAGAGGTAGGACAGGGGCCGGGAGTAGCAGTAGGGATGGTAGCCCAAAAGTCCTTTCCTCTGGGCTGGGAGCAGTGGGAGGGCTGGTGGCCAGGAAGCCCCTTCCTCTGGTCCAGGAGCAGTGGGATGGTGGCTCAGAAGCCCCTTCCTCTGGGCCAGGATCAGTGGGACAGAAGGTAGCCCAAAACCCCTATCCTCTAGGCTGGGAGCAGCTAGAGGGATGGTGGCTGGGAAGCCCCTTCCTCCGGACCAGGAGCAGTGGGACTCAGTACCATGGTCTGGTGGTCCAGTGTCCTCTGTGTCTTTGTAGCGTGGAACCAGGTAGCTGTACAGAGGAGTGGGGGTGGGGGTCCAGTGGATAGTTGCCGGGGCGTGGGATGATTTGGCATGTTCAGCATGACTTGGGACCTTGCTAGTGCATGCGCAGACATACCTGCCTGCAGCGGGCTGATTCAGCGTGTTCCGCACAACTTGGGACCTCAGTAGGGGGTGCCTTGTACTAGTATTGACATGTAATATTAAATTAAAAAATACGAATGGAAAAGCTATGGTCAATACATAAAAATGAATGATTTTTGTTAAATTAAGATCATTAAGCAATATGAAAATGCAGTTTATCATCTAATATTAATGACTCCATTACAAACTGATGCTATTCTAAACAACTACTCTAGATATCTGACACTGAGTAGATACCTAACACTAACAAATTGATCTCATGATGTAATACCATCAGTGAGGATTGATGAATGAAAGCTATGTGAAAATGATGAGAGACAAATTTTCTTCAAAATTATGTAAGTTGTTATACCTAATTCAATCCTATTTGAAAGATGGATATATTTATGTGGCTAATCCTTTTATTGAAAATGTATTAGCATTTGTATGTGAATGCTTTACTCAATATTTCAGGTAACTTTGTTTTACACTAATTCCATAATTTCATATGGTTTGATCAAAGCTAGTTAACTATAATTATCTCAAAAATGCAGCCCAAGTGCAGATTGATTTTGTTTTTATAAAATATGGAAAGTTATGAAGAAATAATTGAACTGGAAGTGTTATATTTTATTTCAAACAGAATAAGTGTAATGTGAATTTGGTTACATTCAATGGTATAATTATACACTGCAAAACTTTAATATAACTAGTGTTTAAGACTAATATACCCTATAAAAAGTCAGTAGTTTAAAACAGATAAAGTTACCTGTGGGAAAAAATATAAAAGATTTACTTATGTGCATTATTTTCTGCCTTGCTCTTGACTACTAATCACATAAAAATCTATCTTTGATATCAGTGGCACTATGTATTCATTCTACAGTATTCCATCAGATGGAGTTTGGGATTCTCTTGTAGTTTCTGAAAACAGATGGTGGAGGGATGCTGGCAAAGTTAGTTGCTTTACGTTTGGACAAAAGATAACAATTTCTGCAACTTTGGAAAACAGGAAAATTAAAATTAAATTTTGTAACATTATTATGATGCATGTATTGAATTCAGAAGACATATACCAAGTAGCAATGAAACAGAAGGAATGTGTATATATATATATATATATATATATATATATATATATATATATATATATCAAACAAAATGGAAAGGATTTTTGTGAGGGTAAATTCAAGTTTTAAATAATATAAAAATATAGTCACATGATATTTGAGGAGTATATGTAATCATTTCATTTTTGATACATTAGCAATGCTTTTAAATAAAATACATGAAGAATCATAGGTCTATTTGAAATGATTTATTCTTTAGCTTTGAAACAATAGCAATATAGCAGGCTTAATTTTCCTTAATAAAACCAACATGACTTTTCTCATTTTGGAAAAGTACCAACAAAGATCATTACAATATATTGTATTCTAGTAATAAGTTTTGAGTTCAAATATGTCAAGAATCTTAGCTAATATTCTCAATTTTTCAAATATTTAAAACTATTTTTCTAAATAATATTAACATTAATTAAATCCCTAAAATTAAAATATATAGCAATAAAAGCCTTTTACTTCTACAATTACAGTTTCAAAATAGAAAAAAATCCTCATGGTTATTGTTAAAGATTTGAAAATTGAAGGCAATTTTTTCAATTTGTGCCCCAAAATAATCAGTAGATTTTCTTCACAAAGGATATATTTTATCACTTTATACTTATGTTTTCCTACATATATTTTACAATGTTTCTGTTACAGCAATATTTTTATCAACAAGGTTGTGTCATTTCTTTCAAATTTATTTCAAAAAATATGAATAATTGCTTTAGTTACTTTTCTCTTATTGCTGACACACAAAGTTAAAGAGGTAAAGGTTTATTTAGGTCACAGTTTGCTGAGGTTCCAGTCCTTAATTTGATGGCATGGCAGAGGGGCACTGCAGTGGAGAAACAGTTCATGGTGGGCAGGAGGTAGCAGAGCAACAACAATGACCACAGTTCTTTCAACCCCTTGCATCTTATCCAGGCTACTTAAGGTGTGTAGTCCTCACACAGTTAACCCTTATCCCCTTGATCCTAGCAATAAACCATGAATTAATTCCATCATCATACACTCTAGATCCAGCCACCCCTGTAAAGCCCCACCTATTATTGCATGAGGCAATTTTTTTTTTTTTTGGAGTGCAGCATCTAGGCATAAGCCATAACAGTGATATATCTAACAATAGGCCATGTAAAAGCAAAAGGTAGAAGATACAAAACAAGTTTCATGACCATAGCATCTTTTTTTCTTTTTCTTGAAAGAGAAAATATTTTCAGATTGTCTTTAAGTCAAAGAAAATTTAGTGTAAAGGGACTAAAGAAGCCAATTATTACCAAAATTGTCTAATATATTTTTAAAAGGCTAAAACCTTCTCAATATAATAAATTTCAAAACTTTCCCTAACCTAATATTTCTCAACACCATTTTTTATATCTGGTAGTAGCATATACACATGTATTATTTTGGTCCCAAATACATTTCTATTTGCTCCTTAATATAAAGGGGATGTATACATGTGAAAACCAAATTTCCTTTTCCAAATAACATATTAAAGCTTGACTCGAGGCCACATTTCTGAGTGATTTGTCTTAAATACATCATTAAGAAAATGTACTAAACTTTCATCAGAATGGCAGTACTAATCAGGTTCAATTGACATCTAAGAAATAAGATTGCTTTGCTATAATTTCAAAACATTTTCTTTGTAAATGGTGCCCCAAACATTTTTTTCTCTTATTTCATGTCTGTCTTTGGGTACTTTTCTTTTTTTTATATATAATACTATATTTTCACTCCCAAACTCACTAAAATATGCTGGAGAGTATCACATCTTCCTACATATAAATAACATTATCATATATAATAGAGGTTTTTTTTACTACCACTTTACTTTTTTTTACTACTTTTCTTTTTTATTACTTTCTATTTTCTCTTTAATTATTATATTATATAATACATCTAATTCAGTAATAGCATATGTTGTTGGCATTTTTGACTGGCAACACTGTCTAATATTTTCTTTAAATAATACAGTTTTTGATTTAAAGAATAAATATTTTAACATTTGCAAATTATAATGCAATTTCAAGTTTACTGCATGATTGTAAACTAAAATGCTGAATTGTGAGTCCATTAGCATATGATAGTAAACATGTGATAATTTTTCTCAGCCATTCTAAAATGGTTACTAAATTTATTTATTTCTTAAATTGAATCCTTCAATTAAATTTCTGGAATAAATCTTCCATTTGTTGAAATTAGATAATTTCATATGCTATTTAATTATATTTGCTAATATGTAGGACTTTGTATTCCTAAATGAGCTTAGGCTGTAGCTTTTCTGTCCGAAGTTTATAACATTTAAATACAAATACTTTCTACATACAGAAAATTAGGAATATTTTAGGTATAATTCCATTTCTCATGTTTAAATTGTTTTAGGATTGTGTTTTGTTCAGAATAGGAATTTAGAAATAGTTGTCATGTACATATTAGAACTATGAAAATATACACCACATCGAGAAGAACAGTCAATCTTACCCAGTTTATTAGCCATATTTCCACCATTATAACAAAAACTTGAGGTTGTCAACTCATGAGGAGAAAAGATTTATATTAACTGGTGGTGTTAGATGTTCCAATCCAAACCTGGTGTGCTCAGAATTTTGACTCGGTGCAGTAAAGCAGCACATCACAGTGGATATGCGTGACAGTGCAAAGTTGCTCACCTCATTGCCAGAAAGTTAAAGGAGGGAGGGGAACGACCAGCACTGCACAGTAAAATTTGAGTGGATAACCTCAGTGACCTAAGGACTGCCTTCCAGACACAATTTCTCAAAAGTTTCACTGCTTCTCATTAGAGCGTCCTTGAAAACCAATTCTTTAATTCTTGAGTTTAGGGGTCATTGCAGATCCAAATTATAGCATTTCAGAAATGACTTGGATGGCTGAATTTATCATGCAAAATGACTTTTGGATATTGCAGGCTCAGTTCCAGACTATCTCAATACATTTGAATATTGCAAAAAAGGAAGTCATGTGGTTTTTGGTTTTCTAATAAACATATAAGTTGAATTTTCAATATAATGTGTCTAAGTCATCATAATATTATGCCTAAAAATGTACATACTTTGATTAAAATGTCTTATCATTAAAAATTGTTAGAGATCATATATGCTGTCAGTAAGTTGTAATCCTTTTACTGGTCGAGGATTTTCCCTTGATACTGATTTTGACTGAGAGTGGTGATTGTTGAAGGTTAGTGTGTAAACTTTTTTTTTCATTATTTATTGGTACATTTTAGGTATACAATATGGTTACATTCATCATTGGGATCTTGTTCCTTTACATGATGCATCTTGGTTCCTATATTTTCCCCATTTCCCTGCCCTCCCTTCAACCCTTCGTCCCTTCCCTATTTACAAAGATTTTGTTTCCATTTTTTCCTTTTGTCTTATTTTTCCTTTTCCCTTCTTTTCCTTCTCCTACCCCTCCCACTTCCCCTACTCCTTTACTCTTTTTCTTCCTATTTCACAATATCAACTATACATTTTGATCCTTATTGACACTTTTACTTTTTCACACCAGAGAAACTATTCTGTATTTACACATGTGAATCCTATTTATTTCACTTAAGAATATGGCCTCAATGTGCATCCACTTAGGTACAAATGGCTCTAGTTTCTCATTCTTTATGGCTGAGTAGTACTCCATTTTATAGAAAAACCACATCTTCTTTATCCAATCTCCAGTTGTTGGGCAATTAGGCTTTTTTCAAGTTTTAGCTATTACAAACTGTGCCACTGTAAACATGGGTGAGCATATATCACTGTGGTATGATTTTTTAATTTATATATGTATTTATTGGTACATTTTAGGTATAAAATACATTTACATTTATCATTGGGCGTTTGTATCAGAACATGATGTAACTTAGTTCTTATTTTTTCTCCCATTACCTGTGCACCCTTCACCCACTCCACCCTTCCCTAATTACACAGAGTTTGATTCCATATGTTTTTCTTTCTCATAATTTTTCCTTTCCCTTCTTCCCTTTCCCCTTCCTCTCCTGCCATCCCCAAACCCTTGGACCTTTTCCTATTTCAAATTATCAATTATTCATTTTAATCATTTTCATCCTTATTTACACTTTCAATTTCTCACACTAGAGAAACTATGCAGTATTTACACATGTGTGTCTTATTTATTTCACTTAAAAGTACAGCCTCAATATACATCCATTTAGCTATAAATGTCTCTAGATTCTCATTCTTCATGGGTGAGTAGTACTCCAATTTATAAAAAAAAACACATCTTCTTTATCCAGTTTCCAGTCGATGGGCATTTGGGTTGTTTCCAAGCATTAGTTATTACAAACTGTGCTGCTATAAACAGAAGTGTACATATATCACTGTGGTATGATTCTTTTAATTCTTTGGGGAAGATTCCCAGTAGGGGAATATCTGGGTCAAATGGGACCTGTAGTCCTACTTCTTTGAGGTTTCTCCAACTGATTTCCACAGTGGTTGCACCAATCTACATTCCCACCAACAATGGAGAAGGGATCCTTTCTTTCCACACCCCTGCCAGCATTAGTTATTGGTTGATTTCTTGATAGCAGCCAATCTTTGTGGGGTGAGGTGGAATCTCAGTGTTGTTTTCATCTGCATCTCTCAAATTACCAGTGATGTTGAACATTTTTTCATATATTTATTTGCTGTTTTTTCTTCTTGTCTGAGAGATGTCTGTTCATTTCGGATGTCCATATTTGAATTGGGTCTTTGAATTTTGGGGTCTGATTTTTTTCAGTTCTTTATATATTCTTGATAGTAGACCATTGTCTGAGGTACAGCTGCTAAAAATTTCTTCCCACATTGTAGGTTGACTCTTAGCTCTGTTGGTAGTTTCTCTTGCAATGTAGAAGCTTATTAATATGATGAGATCCCAGTTGTTGATTCTTTGTACTAGCTCCTGTGCTACTGAAGATTTATTCACAAAGTCTTTTCCTATGCAGATGTTATCAAGAGTTCTACCTAACTTATCTTCCAGCAAGTTTAGTGTTTCTGTCCTAATATTTAGATCTTTAATCCTCTTCGATCTTAGTTGAGTGTGCGGTAATAGGTATGAGTCTAGGTTTAATCTTTGGCAGGTTGAAATCCAGTTTTTCCAGCACCATTTATTAAATAGGCTATCTTTCCTCCAATGAGGGTGGTTGGCTCCTTTGTCAAAGATGAGGTGGCTGAGTATGTCTGGAGTTGTTTCTGCATCTTATAATCTATTCCACTGATCCTTGAGTCAGTTTCTTTGCCAGCACCATGCTGTTTTTATCACTGTAGCTTTTAGTATAGTTTCAAGTTGAGGATTGTGATACCCCCAGCCGTGTCTCAGTTGCCTAGAATTGCTTTTACTATTCTAAGTTTCTTCCCCTTCCAAATGAATTTTTGTATTGTTTTCTCTAGTTCCATGAAGTATATTGTTGGAATTTCAATCAGCATTGCATTAAATCTATATAGTAGTTTTGGAAGTATGGCCATTTTCATTATACTGGTTCTTCCTACCCAGGAACAAGGGATATCTTTCCATTTTCTTACATACTCTTTGATCTCCTTTTTCAGAGAGCTGTAGTTTTCAGTGTAGTGGTCTTTTGCTTCCTTTGTTAGGTTGATTACTAGATATTTCATTTTTTTAGATGCTATTGTAAAAGAAATAATTTCCCAAATTTCTCTCTCAATGGGTCTGCTATTTGCGTATAAGAAGGCCATTGTTTTTTGAGTGTTGACCTTTTATCCAGCTACTCTGCTAAATCTGTCAATTAGGTCTAGAAGACTTTTGGCTGAGTTTTTTGGATCTTCTATTTAAAGTATTATGTCATCAGCAAATAATGACAGTTTCACTTCATCTTTTCCTATCTTTATTCCTTTTATTTCTTTCTCTTTTCTAATTGCTATGGCTAGTCTTTCCAAAACAATATTGAACAAGAGTTGTGATAGTGGGCATCCTTGTCTTGTTCCTGATTTTAGCGTGAAAATATTCAGTTTTTGACCATTTAGTATGATGTTGGCTGTTCTTTTTTCATAGATAGCCTTAATCAGGTTGAGATAAAGACCTTCTAGTCCAATTTTCTGTAGCATTTTTTATCATGAAAGGGTGTTGGATTATGTCAAATGCTTTTTCTGCATCTATTGAGATGATCATGTGGTTTTTGTCCTTGACTCTGTTAATATAGTGTATTACATTTATTGATTTATGGATGTTGAACCATCCTTGCATCCTTGGGAAAAATCCGACTTGGTCAATGTATATGATCTTCTTGATGACACTCTGTATTCTGTTTGCCGGTATCTTGAGGATTTTTGAATATATGTTCATTAGGGAGATTGGTCTGTACTTCTCTTTTAGGGTTGGTTCTTTCCCTGGTTTGGGGATCAAAGTCACACTTGCTTCCAGGAATGAATTTGGAAGCCTTGCTTCTCTTTCAATTTCCTTGGTGAGTTTAGAGAGTAGTGGCAATAGTTCTTCTTTAAATGTCTTGTAGAATTCAGGAGTGAAGCCATCAGGACCTGGGTTTTTCTTTGTTTGTAAGTTTTTTATTACATTTTTAATTTCATTCATTGTTTTTTGGGTGTTTAGAATTTCTGTATCTTCTTCATTTAATTTTGGCATTTCATATGTATCTAGGAATCTGTCCATTTCTTCTGTGTTTTCCATTTTATTAGAGTATAGGTTCTCAAAGTAGGTATTGATGATTCTCTGGATTTCTGCTGGATTTGTTGTTGCTTCCCCTTTTTCATTCTTAATTCCATGGATTTGAGCCTTTTCTTTCCTTTTTTTGATAAGGTTGGCTAAAAGTTTATCAATTTTATTTATTCTTTCAAAAAACCAACTCTTTGATTCATTGATTTTTTTGTATTGTTCTCTTAGTTTCCATTGCATTGATTTCTGCTTGGATCTTTATATTTTCCTTTCTTGTATGAGCTTTGGGTTTGTTATGCTCTTCTTTTTCTAGGAGTTTGATGTTCTGCCTTAAGTTATTTAACTGAGTTCTCTCTGTTGTCCTAATATGGGCATCCACTGCTATGAATTTCCCACATAGAACTGCTTTCATTGTGTCCCACAGATTCCTGCATGTTTTGCTGGCATTTTCATTTACTTGTAGAAACTGTCTGATTTCTTCTTTAATTTCCTCTGTGACCCATTGGTTGTTCAGGAGAGTGTTGTTCAATTTTCACTGTGTTTGTGGGTGTTTTGCGGTTTCTTTTTGTATTGATCTCCAATTGTATTGCACTATGGTCTGATAATATATAGGGGATAACTTTGAATCTTTTACATTTACTTAGATATGTCCTATGAGCTAGCATGTGATCTATTTTGGAGAATGACCCGTGTGCAGCTGAAAAGAATGTGTATTCTGATTTTGTGGGGTGGAACACTCTGTAAACATCTATTAAGTCCATTTGTTCTATAGCTTCATTTAGTTCTAGAATTGCATTGTTAATTTTTTTCCTAGTTGATCTGTCTGTGAGAGAGGGGTGTTGAGGTCCCCCACTATAATTTTGTTAGTGCTTATTTGGTTTTCCATGTCCATTTATATATATATATATTTGTACTGGGGATCCAACTCTGGTCCTTGCTCTTGCAACGCAGGTGGAGGAACCAGTAAGCTAAATCCCTGGCCTAAATATTTGTTTTGTATATTTGGGGGCATTTGTATTTGGTGCATATATATTTAGGATTGTCATCTCTTCCTCTTGGATTGTTCCCTTCAAAAGTATGTTGTGACCATCTTTATCTCTCTTAATTAGTTTCGGTTTGAAATCTACTTTGTCTGCAAATAAGATTGCTATGCCTGCTTTTTTTCTGGGTTCCTTTCATTTGGAGAAGTTTTCCATCCTTTTGCTTTCAGTCTTTGTATTTCCTTTCGAGTTAAGTGTGTTTCTTGTATGCAGCATATTTCTTGGTTTTGTTTCTTAATCCATTTTGTTAGTCTATTTCTTTTGATTGGTGAATTGAGGCCATTAACATTGATACTTATAATTGAGAGATATTGACTCATCCTTGTCATGATGTTTTACTGTTTTTGGCTCCTTTATCTCTATTTTCCCCCCTTTTGCTTTAGTGTCTTATCTTGTGTGGTGCCTTCTCTCTGCTGGGCCTCATGGAGTTGTGAGCTTCATTGTCTTTTTCTAGGATATTGCTTAAAATTTTTGGAGTGGTGGTTTGGTGTTTATGAAATTTCTCAGGTGTTCTTTGTCGTGAAAGTATCTAATTTCCCCAATGATTTTGAAAGGTAATTTTGCCAGATACAACAGCCTAAGTTGGAATTTATTTTCTTTTAGGGCTTGAAATACTTCACTCCAGGCTATCCTTGATTTGAGGGTTTGTGTTGAGAAATATGCTGTGGTTCTGATGGGCTTTTCTTTGTAGGTGATTTGTTTCTTTTCTCTAACTGCCTGTAGAATTTTATTCTTCTGTTGGATTTCCGGGATCTTGACTTTTATATGTCTAGGTTTAGATTTTTTGGTCATGGCTGATTGGAGTTCTATATGCCTCATTTATCTGTATGTCTAATTCTCTACCTCTGTCTGGGTTTTCTACTATTACTTCTGTGAACAGTTTTTTTATGTCAATTGTACTTTCTCCTGTTTTTTCTTGGACTCCTATGAGTCTTATGTTATTCTTCTTTGCATCATCTAGTGGTTGTTGGATTGATTTCTCATGGTCCCTTACTATCTTTAAGAAATCTCTGTTTTCATGGTCCTTAACAGCAATCCTGTCTTCTATATGTGATATTCTATCTTCAGATTCTCTTAGTCTGCTCTGCATGCTTTCAATGGAGTTTTTAATCTCCTGAATATCTGTTTGAATCTGTTTCATGGATTCCATTTCTTTCTTATTTTGGGCGATCATGTTTTCCATTTCTTTCTTATCCTGGGCATTCATGGCTTCCAGCATGTTTCTGATCTCATCTATTTTCTTATCTGTTTCTGCTCTAGAACATCTAATCATGTCTTTCTGCTCACCATGTCTGTATTTATCTAGGAGATCATTTCTGTTTTGAAATTTTCTACAGCCTCATGCTTCTGCTTTGTTACTTCCTGTGGTATCAGTTTTTGGGTGTCCAACTGGTTGCTTATCAGACTTTTCCACCTCATTTCTCCCAGAATTTCCTTTTTGTGGCATGAAAGCCTGCATTTGTGCCTTGCTTAAGTGTCTTCTCATTTTTGTTTTTGATACTGTCCTTGGTTTTATTCCTGGGTTGATATTTCAAAATTGGTTAATGTAGGTATCTTTATTGCTTGTGTTTAAAACCCTTGTGGAATGATTGCTTTTCAGAGGTGTCTTCCAGATATAGCTTGTGTTTTGGTTTTGAGACTCTAATGACTCTGAGGCTATTTTATTTTCCTTATACCAGGAAGGAAAACCAATTAGATCTGTCACAACATGTTATCCCAAATGACGTAGTCGGCAATACCATAGGATCAAGCACAGCTTAGAAAATGGCAATTTGCGGTAGTTATTAATCTATTACATTTAACTATGTGAGTTAAATTAAAACTGAGGACCAACCCAACATAAGTTTATAATGAATAAACTTCAAAATAGCATCTTTCCCCTTTGGGGTGTGGAGTTAAAAGGAACTGGGGAGGGAGGAACAGGTAGAAAGAACAGGTAAGTTTAGCGGTGAGGCCAGAAGACACAGAAAGATCACACAAACTCTAAGAAGTTGTTAAAGGGAAGAGAAAATGGCAAAATGAAAGAACAAAGATGTGAACAGAATCACCTAACAGCAACAGGGAGGCTAGATACTGAATTTACTTTCCTTTAAATGTAATGATAAGAGAAGGAAAAAGAGAAGAAAAAAACAGGAAGAAATCCAAATTCAGTGCATAAAGGAACAAATGGGGAGATGAGGAGCATTGTGGGACAGCAAGAGAATGAGTGAGAGAGAGAGAGAGAGAGAAAAAGAAAAGATAACAGAAAGAAAAGAAAGAAAAGTAAAAATTTGAAGAGTAAAAAAAGTAAAAATTAAGAATTAAAAATAAGAGAAAATTTTTTTTTCCTTTTTTGCAAATAGCAATAGAAATCACGGGCCTCCTTCAGGTATGTCTCTGTTGTCACAGTAAGCAACGTAGGAATCCTTGTGCATATAGGAGTCAATGAGTCTCAGCAAGCCAGCAGCAGACCAAGTACAGTGGTCTGATGTGCCTTTATTGTAGAGGTTCTCTTTACTTTTCCGCTGAGCTTCAGTTCTCATTGAGGAGCCTGAGAAGCCCTCTTTCTTTCTGTTACTAACTTCTGCTCTATCTTGTGGCGCTCAGGACAAGGGTCTTTATAATCTTCTGTGCCTCTGTAGTGTGGGACCAGGTAGCAGAAAGGCCAGAGGGGTGCGGGGGTTGAGGGGAGGACTGGGCCTTGGAGATGCCCCGTGCAGCTAAGCGGACCTCACTGCGGTGTGGGCTGGGCCCAGGATGGCCGCGAAGCTTCAAGCTTCTTGTCTCTTCTGGCTGGTCGAGGCTTGGAGAGTGTCAGATGGGGGTGGGGCTGCAAGAAGCCCCTGGGACCTCACGATGGTGTGGGCGGGGCCCAGGACAGCCGCGGAGCTTCTAGTGTACAAACTTTTAAAATAAGACTGCAAAGTTTGCTACAAGAATTAACTTCCATTTGTGAAACAGTACTTTGTGACTTACCTTGGTATTCAATAGCACGTTTCTCATGATACAGCTTTTAAAATTAGAGTCAAGGCTTTCAAAACGTACAACTTCTTGATCAACTAAGTCCTTATAATTTTCTAAAACCATTGTTCTTATTTCAACCATGTTTGTAGCATGTCCTTCACTAGGAATACATTCTATCTCAAGAAAACACTTTCTTTTCTTTCGTATAAAAACACTGCTCTTCATCCATTCAATTTTATCATGAGGCTGAAGCAATTCAACTACATTATCAGATTCCACTTCTTTTTCTGTTTCTAGTACTCCTTTATGTATAGTGTTATGACTTGTGTATAGATGTCCTCTTAAAGCCTCATGCAGTCATAGGTGGGGGTTACAGGTGGCTGAATTTAGAGTGTGTGATGGTACAATGCTAGGCACAAGGGCACTAGGATTGAGGGTATGAGCATTACCCACCCTAAGTGGTCTGGATAAGATAAAAGGGGCAGAAAGTCCTTGTTAAGTTCTCTTGCTTGCTTCCCGTTGCTGTCTTCCAGCACCATGAACTGTAGCTCTTCTGCCATGTGCCTTCACCCTGCCTTGGAGCCAGCTGACTACAGACTGAAACCTCTATAAACTGTGAGCTAAATAAACCATATCCACTTTAACTTTGGATGTTGGATATTTTGTCTCAGCAAAAAGTAACTGAGATATATATTTTCTTTATCCATTCATATGTTAATTGACCTATAAGTCACTTTCAAGATGTAGTTATTATGAATTGTATGGTTATAAACATATGTATGCATGTAGCACTACAATATGATATATTTAACCTTTCCAGGAAGATACGCAGAAGAGGAATAGCAACTTTAAGGATATTTCTATTTGTAATCATTTTTAGGAATCTCCATACTGATTTCCACAATCATTATACTAGTTTACATTTCTCAGGAAACAATGTAGAGAGTTCTTTTTTCCCCACAACTTCACAGCATTTGTAGTTTTTTGGGTTCTTGATGAGAGCTTTACTCCTCTGGAGTAAGACGGAATCTCAATGTTCTTTTGATTTGCATTTCTCTAAAAGGCTAAACTTGCTGAATATTTTTTCATGTACTTACTGGCCATCTGTATTTCTTCTTTTCAGAAATGTCTATTCATTTAAACTGCTTAGTTTTTGATTTGGTCTTTTGTTTTTGGACTCTAATTTTGCTCTGAGTTCTTTGTATATTCTAGATATTAGTCCTTGGTACAAAGAGCAGCTGGCTTTTTTTCCCATTCTACATATTGTCTGTTCATTTTGTTGGTCATGTACTTTATTATGTAGAAGCTTTTCAATTAGATATAATCCCATTTGTTGATTCTTGCTGTCGTTTCCTGTGCAGTTGGGATTCTGTTCACAAAGATCTTGCCTATGCCTATGTTTTCAACAGTCCTGTTTTATCTTCCAGCAGATTCAATGTTTCTCTTTTAATATCTAAGTCTTTGATCCATTTATATTTTACTTTAGTGTAGGATAAGTGTTATTCATCTAGATCCATTCTTTGCATTTGGGTAACCATTTCTCCCAGGACCATTTGGTAAAGTGGGTGTTTTATCTCTAACACATTCTGTGAAAGACCAGAAGGTTCGGTGAGGCTGGGTCATTCCTGTATCAATTCTGTTCCATTATTTTATACACTGTTTTTGTGCCCACATCATGCTCTTCTTACTTTTGTAGATTTTAGTTATCACTTGAAATATGGTACCATAATGCCTACTGATTTCCACTTCCTAGTCATGATTTCTTTGACTATTCTGTGTCCTTTCTGGTTCCATATAAATTTTAGGGTTGTTTCTTCTAATTCTGTGAAAAATGTTGTTGATATTTTGATTGCACTAAAACTACATATCGTTTTTGGTAATATGGCTATTTTGACAATATTGGTTCTGTCTATCCAGGAACAGGGACTGTCTTTCAAGTTTCAAAAACCTTTAATTTTTTTTTCAGAGTCCTTTTGGTTTCATTGTAGAAGACTTTCATTTCCTGGGTAAAGTTAATTCATAGGTATTTAATTTTTAATGCTATATGAGTGTGATTGTTTTCTAGATTTTCTTGGTGAGTTCCTTGTATAGAAATGCTACTGAATTTTTATATATTAATTTTTATACTGCTACTTTGATGAATTGGTTTATTAGTTCTAAAGAGTCATCTGGCAGAGTTTTTAGTCTTCTAGATAAATGATCATGTCATCTTTGTATAAGGATATTTTTACTTCTTCTTTTACCCTATGTCCTTCTATTACTTCTTTCTCTTGTCTGATTACTCCGACTAAAGTTTTGACTATTACATTGAATAGGAGTGAAGAGAGTACCCTTGTCTTGTTACTGATTCTGGAGGAAATGGTTTCAGTGTTTACCCCCTTTGAAATTTCTCTTTGGTACTTGGGTTGCAAAACAGATGTTTTATTAGCAGGTTTGAAAATAACAATCTAGTCATAGATATTTATCAGAGCTCTTAGATGACCAGTTGAATTATTAATGGGAAGTAAAATTCTGAAAGTTTTTTCCATGAAATGAATATCTTCCCAGGTTAAACTGAAAAAATGTGCCAGAAAAATGGATCTGTAATTACTGTTTTTTTCCTAGTTTAATACTGACAAAATAAGTTCAATAAAGCTCTTTGCTAATCATTTTTTCAACATATCTCTTTTAAGATGTAGTTGTACTTAAGGAAATAGCAAGATAAAGAATGCATATAGGTGGCATACATAGTGATTTTAAAACAAGATTTTTTTTCCAACTAATTTGTGGAATTCTAGAAAGTTTTAGGAAGCTTAATTTAGGGTGTTGCATGTGGTATTGAGATAAATGATGGGCTTTGAGACGTACACATGATTTCTTGAAGTGGATTCTGTGTTGTAAGGCCAGATTCGGGGGAGTAATGGATCAATTTTTGCCAAGAAATCCTTAAAGAAACAAATTTTTGGCATCAAAGATTCTCAGCCATCTCAGAAAATCTAGTGCCTTCACAAGATACTGTTAAATGAAGTGCTAATTGCTGAGGATTTGTATGGCAGCTTCAGCTGAGCTATTGTAATTTTTGGCTCACAAGAAAATAATATGGCATGAAGGAAATAACAGTCCTTGAACCAAACTAAAAGTATTAAAATGTTGCTGCCTAAAATTCTTGACATTGCTACCAACTTCTTTCTTATAGGCTTTAATTTTTACATTTAAGTTACTTTAAGTTACATACTGTAACTCCCTTAACATTTTTAGGTGTCTTATTCCTTTAGAGAAGCCATGTCTCTATTCAAATTGGCACCTCAGGAAAAAATTTGGAAATCTAAATTACACAACTTGCTCTGTCTTATTGTTCATCATTGTTTTCAGTGCTGGTGGAATTTTGTCAGTATTTTTCCCATTGAGTATTGCTTGTATTATTCAATAGATAGAAAGCTTCATGAAAGCAATGATATTATCTGGAAATGTTTTGATTTTATTTACAGTCTCCTGTAAGAATTCATATTCTGTGATTACCAAGAAATGGGTTTTTCTCCTACTGAGATACAAAGACAATTTTTAGAATTTAGTGTATGCTTGCATTAATTTTGATCTTGTCACTAAAGTATTCTAAATCTAGATGTGAATAATTAAGCACATGCACTTCAATTTGGCTTGTCCTTGGTAACAGAATTTTGAAAAATCCACAGGTATGTGAAAAATAAAATATTTACTTCAAATAGATATTATTAAGGTATGGAATTAGTAAGAAGATAGCTTGACACATTTTGATATATTTCCTCTGTATGAATGCTTTTTGGTTATTCCAATACAAAATCTTGAAACTTTAAAATAAAGTCTTATTTATACCACTTCATTGAAATATTTATGATTCACTATGTGAAGGAGACTGGTGACAAGGTGGCTGACAATGAATTACATATATGTCTTGGTAAACATTCTTTCCTACAACTCCCTCTCAATACAGTTGAGCATGGCCTGAGATTTTCTTCATTTGATAAAAGTTGCCAGATATAACACTATGGTTCTTCCATTTCTTTTTTTTTCTTTTCTTTTTTTTTTTTTTTGGTACCGGGGATGGAACTCAGGTCCTTGCGCTTGCGCAGCAGGCGACGAAACCACTGAGCTAAATCCCTGGCCCCTGGTTCTTCCATTTCTAAGATTTTGGAGCCTGGTAGCTTCTGCTGCTGGATTCTCGGGATTCGGAACATACACAGAACAAGTCCATCTGCACGGGGGGAAAGACTGTGCTGTGGTGGCAAAGCCACAGAAAAAGAAGGAATATTAAAGAAATAAACTTGGAGAACAGGAGAACAGGAGGCTCTTTCTTTCTTTCTTTTTTTTTTTTTGGTACCCGGGATAAAACTCGGGTCCTTGTGTTTGCCCAGCAGGTGGCGAAACCACTGAGCTAAATCCCTGGCCCCAGGAGGCTCTTTCTTTTGTGAGCTTCCTCGGTCCCTGTGCATGATCTCCATGTACTTTACTAATGATCTGGCATTGAGTTTAATAGCCCAATCTGACTCTGATTTTATCACAACCAACTACATCTGAGATTCTACATGAAAAAGCATTTGAGCTGAAACCAATCTTTGCAGAACACAGTAGAACTCATCTTGGTAGAATGGGTCAATTGCAGCATTGACTCTCCAACTGAATGCAACCACCCCATAAGGTAACCCTCCCCCCACTCACCTCAACCCATAGTAAAAAATCCTGAAGGAAAATAAAAATTTGTTTGTATTATGCTACTCTGTTTTGAAATTATTTGTTATACCACAACATTTAATTGAAACATTGGTTAATATTCTTACCTCTATCTTTATGGATCTATGTTGAAAGTGTTTAAATAAATGCATAAATGAACAAAATAATAAACAAAGTCTCACTGCCTAACTGAAATCTGTTGACTATCTAGCAAAGATATGTTTAAGAAAGCTCCACAGAGTAGTGCTTTGAAAAATAGAGGCCAGGCCTCACTGCTCATGGTTGATCAATACCATCAAGTTGTAAAGCCATCTTTTTATCCTAGCTAATTTTCTAATCAAGGATTACAGTTAATTTAAAATGTCCTTTGAAGAAAGACAATTATATTATTAGTCAATTTGAACTGTTACTTATTGATCACCTCAACCAACCTTAGCTAGTGTTTAATGTTGCTCTATAAAATGTTTATGACAATGTATTTTATTTACTTCCAAGTCACAACACATATCAACAGTTCCAATTTTCACTTTTAGATAAGCATATAAATTAGGAATAACTCTTCCTTCCTTTCTTCTCCCCAGCTTTTATGTGTATGATAACTGTACAAAAGAATTTGTAATTCCTTCCCTTGGTTCTTTAAATAATTTGAATCTTCTAAAATTGCATGCTTAAAAAATAACTTACCTTTGTCAACACCTTCAAAAACTTGTATTTAATTTGTGCTTATACAAATATAGATTGGTTTATTTGAAATAGATCTCATTCATTAAACCAGAATTATAATTTTTCTAATAAAAACTCTTTAAATTTTTACCTAAGTATGTATTAAATATCCTTTTAAAATACCTGGTAAAATATCAGTTTCAATTAAAAAATGATAATATATATTATAAAATTTTGTGGAGATATAAAATATGATAAAAGATATATATTTCTCAAAAATATATACGCATAATTCAGTATATTGAATGGCATTCAGATAGGAGAAATTTCAACCCTCATTCTTCTCTTTTCACAACACAATATTTCAAGAATTTCAGGAAAAATATGATGTTTGCTCTGTCTAAATTATACTGTCAACTTTCTTCATTTTAAAATATAGACACTGAAGCCAGGCATGGTGCCACATGCCTATATCCCGGCATTGGGAGGCTGAGGCAGGAAGATCACTATATTTCAGGCCAGCTTGGACTACATAGTGAGCTCAAGGCTAGCCTGAACTACATAGTGTGACCAGTCTCAAACAAACAGAATAAATAAATAAATAGTATTAGCCATTCATTTTGTATATGCTAAATTTTTTTATTAAAAATATATAACAAGTAGTCACTTTTCTCCCTAGAAATATACTCATGGATGCTTTTCCTGGCTTGAAAGAAAACAATTACATAAAAGCAGTCAGATGATTATCATTCTCTCATCTGATTCTTTAAAAACAGAAAAAGGAGTCCTTTTTTTTAAGCTACATTACCATTCTTTCATTCATTCTAAGATAAAAACAGACATACTTGAAATTCAGGGGAACAAATTATAAAATTCATATGCAGATATGGATCTGAAATTTCTCTAATGTGTTTTAACTTACTTTATTCAAGCAGAAGTGGCATTTTTTTAGTATTCTTTGGAATCACATAAAGTCACAAAACACAACTATTAAATGTAATAGCTGTACACATTAGAAATTCAAGGTTGAAGTAACTAGAAAGAAACAGCAGATTTTAAAGGAACATGACTGTCACTTAGTGTCAATGTTATAATTCCATTTATCAGCTCCATTAACTTAATGGTCAAAGAAAAAAATCTCTTTTTCTCCCTGGTGCATATTCACTCTCATACACATCTGAACTAATGCTAATAGTAAAGTGATGCCATCAGCATTCTTTTATGTAGCGTTTATTGTTTTCCATAAAATTCTGTCACTGGGATAAAACTAATGGTATTATACATCTGGCCCAGTCACACAAACTTCAATTTTTACTTTTCCAATTTTTACTCAAACCTTCTTTTACACTCTTTTAACTTGGAATACTTTTGTTTCGTGAAAGTTGAAACATCAACCTCAGAAACCTCACCAAAACAAAGCAGGTGCATCGCCACTTCCAACGGTAGATCTTCATGCACACCATCTTAGATGATTATTTATCTCTCTGGTCCTCATTTACTGCAGATAGTCGCACGATAAACTTTCAGATATTTAATGCTGAAAAATGCAATTGGTGATATGTAGTAAAATTTTACAGTTTGTCTCAGTGGATAAAAAAAACGGAGCAATTCCTATACCTACTTTGCAGTTGAAAAGTTCAACCTTTATCTGTTTAGCCAGCTTTAATAAAAGAATAGGTCTCTTTCCACAGAGAGTAGAACTGCTGAGCCATCAAGCCCTTTATAGTAATCCCTTGTGGAAGCCGATTTGCTTGCTGATGCTCATGGATTTTTTTTCCCCACTCTCAGAAAGATTATGTTGTTTTATTTATGAAAAAGCTCTTGCATGATGGATGTTAATAACTCACCCTTATCTGTTGTTGGCAAATGTTTGTGTGTACTAATTTATAAATATTACATGTCATTTTATTAACCTGTTATGCACTTTTACAGCTACATGTAATCTCTTGAGTCCTAGATTATATCCAGAACATTTAGTTAAAAATGTATGAATTAATTTTGACATGTAGTTTATTGCCACAAATCAATATGTCATGGTTGCAGGTACTTGAATGTAAAAATAATTATTTCAGTGCTCAACCCTAATTTCTCTAGTGCTCAGTTCTTTTGATACACATGTATATATTTTTAAAAATTTTAACTAAATCCATACCATTTGTTGTTTTACTTATAGGCAGGCAATAATATATGTTAAACATATAAAAATGATAAAGAAAACTATCTCTACCCTTCTTTCTTTTATTTTAAATGTTCCAAGAGAATAATACTAATAATTACACATAGTTGTATGAAAATCATGTGACATGAAATATAGTAGAGTTGTTTTCTTTGAGACAGTTGAAAATTTAAAGAAAAATATAATAAATTCATATGTTAATGATATATTTGACAACCTATAGTTCTTTAACCACTAGCAAATAGAGTCATTTGAGATACATATAAAAAATTAAGTTTTCCTGAGAATGCACACAGTAAAGTGTCTTTTATATGAGTAAAGTATTTACTGATAAATACCAATATTTTGAGCTTACTAAATAAATTCTTAAATGTTTTTTAAGTGAAGGACTTAGATGATGGTTTGGGGATGGAAATATAAAAAATAGTTATTTTATGTATGATAGAATTTCTGAAATTTTATTAAATGTAAGGTGAGCTTTAAATAATATTGGGTTAAGCCTGTTCATTTTCTACATATGAAAAACCTGCATTTAATTCAAAATGCATTGCATCTCCTGAGATTCTGCTCTTATATGTGTACTTATCCTCTGCATAGCAAGCAGCTATGTAAGATTTCTACTTCATTTCTACATTTCACTCAAATGCTCTTTACCAAATTGAGACAGAATATATGAAGTGTGACTGGTTTCCATTTTTAGCTTCTTTTACCAGATGCTCTTAAAACTTGCCAAGTGAAATTTTAATCACCTGCCAAAGTATTTGAAATCTACCTCACCTGAAAAACAAGTACTTAAGATTTATGTTTCCATATTGATCATGATTTTTATGCATATCATTTTCTATTAAAATTTTTTTCTGATGTTTGATGAAATGCTCTCCTCTGATAATTCTTTGATCATTAAAAACATTTAGGATTTATGTGTCTTCTACTTCCTTGTGACTTTAAAAAGTAAATTTATGCACAATTTCATTGTTTATAATAGCAAAATTGAAATGAAAGACTGAATATATGAACACATGGAAGTGTACTTTACGTAAGACAAGTATATTCATTATCAGGTGGTAAATTATTTTCATTATTATTGTTATTAATAGTAGTATTTTGTGGAGTGCTAGGGATTGAGCCCATGGCCTTGAACATACAAGACAAATACTCTACCACTGAGCTATATCCCCAAACCACAAATATTTTTTAAAACAAAGTAAATAAAAAATAAAGAATCTAAACTTCTTGATTTCTTTTAATGTTCTGATTTAAAAATTTTCATGTTTTATCAGTGATTGCTTTAAAATATTGCTATGTTTTGGGTCTGGATGTTTCCCCCAAGCCTCAGTCAGTTATGGCTGAATCTAGAATGTGTGATGCTCGGATTAAGGGCATGTGATTACCAAAGTACTACACGAGTGAGTGGTTTGGCATTGCCCTGATCCTTGTAGTCTGGATGGTATAAAAGAGACAGAAAGACATGGAGAAGTCTCTCTCGCTTGTTGTCCTTGCTAGGGTGTGGGTGTCTCTCTCATTGCCTTTGCTGCCTTGTGTGGGCCATGTTGTTTCTCCTCTGCAATCCTTGTTTGCCATTCCAGCCTTGGAGCCAGACAATTATGAACTGAAACCTCTATGAACTGTAAGCCAAATAAACCCCTTCCCTTTTAACTTTGGTTGTTGGGTACTTTGTCTCAGCAACAAGAGAAAAGTTACTAACACATTTATTTTAAGGTTCTGATTTAAAGAATTCTATTTTATCATTGATTGCTTTAGAGTTTATTAGTCATAATGGAAGAAAAGTGATCAGATAAATGTGCATGACTTTGCTGTTAAAATTATATATCATTCTTTGAAAGGACAATAATGATAATCCAAGGTTTGGGTAATATAGACAGATATTACAAAATGTACATAAATATATTAACATAATTTCAAAGCTTAAATTAACTACTTAGAGTATGAAAGATATTTCATTTTATTGATAAAATCACTTGATAGAAATATACAAAATCAGTCTTTCATAAAGTAGGGGAAAATATCCCTGTAACTTGAAAAGAAGTCTACTAGACCTGCAACAGTCTGGTTTCTATCAAAGTGAATTTTTACAAACCACAGATATGTGTGATAAACAATCCACATCAGATGTAGGTACATGAATAAAGAGACTGGTACATAAAAGGAATCACATAATCCATTGCACAGAAAAAATTGTAAATATTTCAACAAGCAACTGCTATGAAGTTTAAAATAATGATATGACATTCACAATTACCTTACCAACACCCATGTTTTAAATTAGTTAAAACGAAGCACATTGCTCTTTTCTTTGACATAAAACATGAAAGAATATACTACCTTGACAACCACATGCATAGCCCTCCCCTGCTGCATCCCAGGGTTACATTCTAAGATACCTAGTGCAGACCTGAAATCGAGGTACATAGTGAACACTATATGGACTATATTTTTTCTATTTGTACATAACCTTGATACAGCCTGATTTATTTTACATACAATAAGAATTTCACAACAATAAGAATAAATTTGTAGTGTTATACTCTAGTAAAAATTATGTGAAGATACTCTTGTTCCCCCCTCAATACAGTATGGAATTATAAGTATTACCAACCTCAGTACATAATTGTTTCTTCTTACCTTATTGTGAAGCAACCTCTACATTTTCACTCAAAGGAAGTGCTTTACAGGTTTTGTTTGGCATAATTTAATTGCCAGCAACTTTACTCTTATGCTTCGGTGCCATTACTAAGTAAAATGATGGTCTCTTGAACACAAGATGAACACTGAGCTACTGATGACGAGACAGCTCATGCAGCCTGGGCATGGATGTAAGGGTGCAGAAAAAGGGTGACTTGGCTCCCTAGCATTATGGAGCTGGAAGGCACAGAGTTTCTTCACATTTAGCAGAATGACACACAATTTAACACCTATTATGTATTTATGAGATTTTTCCATGTATTTTTTGCTCATCTTAGTTCACAGCAGGTGAAATAAAGAAAATCAAGTGAAACTGATGATGAAGGGGGCTTAGTAGATGTGACATAAAAACTACTTATGTTTAGTCATCTCTGTTACTGATCACTATAGTCATTGATCACTGTACAATCCATAGTCATCTCTGTCTATTCATAGTAAACTGCTTCCTCCAGGAACTCCACAGATACCAAAATCTATGTATACTTATTCATATATCTATATCTATCTGTCTACCTAGACTGAGAGAGAGAGAGATAATGGTTGAATCTTAAAACAGTAATCTCCAGCCATTAGAGCTACTTCTGCAATAATTTATTTATTATGGAGTTTTAAAGTTATGAATGTAATGCTCAGGAACCAATAAAGTTATTATTATGTTAAGGGACACCAAAATTTATCTACTAAATAGTTGATATACAGGTGCAGTTCAAATAACACTGAATAATTCATTCAACCCAAGTACAGTGCTATGACAGAAGAAACCAGGCCTTCACAAAATGGAATTTATCTTCAAGATTATGTCATATAAATATCTTTTCCCAAACTGTTAATAATAATGGAAATGCAGAAAGTACAAAGATAAAAGTTCATATACAAAAAATGACAGGAAATTATCAAATATGATGTCTCTAAGCTTTTAAAAAAATCATAAAGATCATTGGAATATTATATTGAGAAAGAAAACAATTTAACTTTGACTTTAAAAATGCAATTTTGGTCTATGAAGAGGTTTAATACATCACTTATAAGTATGTACAAATTAAAATAAGAATTATAAAGCACCATTTCTCAAACTATGTGCTAAATTTTTGTCATTGAATGTTGCCTAGTGGTGACAAAAGAATACTGTAAAGTATACATTGTTGCTCCGATGAAACCATTAGTTTTCATTTTGAAAATATTTTCAAATAATACAAAAATAAAAATTCAAATTTGAACCAAAAATCCCACTTATGAATTTATCCTGAAGAAGTGAATACACCAAGTTTTATGCATAAAATTATTTTAATTTGCTGAGGTGATAGTACCATAGATAGGTGCATATGTGGAAAATCATCAGTTTTTTATATGAAATTTCTACAGTGTTTTACTGAGCTAATTGCACTCCACTATAGCTGCTAAACATGGAAATAGAAATTTCATGTGAAATTTGGTTAACCAATAGTATTCAACATAGAAAGCTTTCATCCTGCTTATGTTCTGAAGATTTAGACAATCTCAGAATAATTAAAAATAATAAACATGAGAATCATCAAGTTTACATGGTAAGCAAGTACTTTCTGTTCAAGTTAATTGAATAAATTGATGTGTTTTCTGCTGTCCATCTTTAGGCTCAGTTAATACATCCAGAAACTACAAATAATTATCATATTAATACATTTACACTAAAAATAAATGAAGATTTCATTAACTACCTCATTAAATTTTAATGGACAGATAGTAAATTGAAGCCAGTTTACAGAAATTGGAAGAAATAATAATTCCAATAATAAAAGGAATATTAAATTTATTTCATGATTAAGGTGATAATTGTATAGTAGAATTATTTGTTGATGCCCCTTCACATGTAGGAAATATAATCCTGGCATGCTTAACTCAATATGAGAATATCCACTATTGTTTAAAAAAGAAAGTTAGGTCAGTAACTTACAGTAATAAATTTCAAAATCAGCATTTATTACAATGGAAAGATGAACATAATATAAAAGATAAGACAGACCTACCAATATCTGACATAATTAGATAAGAGCAGTTTAACTGAAAAATAGAATGAAGACCAGATCAAATATGTTTCAAGGGACTTAAAATAAAATAAAATAACAATGGAAAGTTTTAGAAAATGTTTAGGATTAAGTTTATAACAGCATGTAAATCAGGGTAAAGACTTTTATAAGTAAAAATGATAGAAATTGTCAGATGCAGTCTGAGCACAAAGTTTTTAAAAAGTCAGTGGTTTTAAGGACATTGATGAATGTCATCTTAAATGTGAAGATAAATTATATATTTTGAAATTTTAAAATAATATTTCCTTTTTTCATTTGAATTACAATGCAATTAGTCTGGGCTTGGGCTCCTTATTCCCTATGTATATTTATAATAATGAAATTGCCATAAAGTGTAGTTATATTCTTATAATTATTATATCTTGTATTGTATTATATTAAAAATACTGTATAGATATATCATGTTAATATACTTATGTATTCAAATTTACATTTCCTTATTATAACTATAATGATTAAAAATGTCACAAACAGATTTGGACATATATCTCCTTTTCTGAGAAAAACTTTTTTTTCATAACTGAGGGAATTGATCATGAGTTACCCAGTGTTTTGTTCTTAGATATAAATCCAAAAAGTGGTTCATAAATGTATAAAGCAAGTGGATAAGCAAGTGGGCATCAAGATCCATACTCTAAAAGTACTGATTCATTGTGCAAGAATAATGATTAAGCATAGGCAAGGACATTCCTTAAATCTTATTTTTAAGTTTGAAATTAAGACTTCACATGATGTGTAGTAAAAAAGTACTATGACAAAGAATGATTATAGAAAAAGATAAAATTTGAGAACCATTATTTTAAACCATTGGTTT
The DNA here is from genome assembly GCF_053883595.1 of Heterocephalus glaber. Taxonomy (NCBI): domain Eukaryota; kingdom Metazoa; phylum Chordata; class Mammalia; order Rodentia; family Bathyergidae; genus Heterocephalus; species Heterocephalus glaber. The sequence goes on from NW_028258372.1 coordinate 25,952,082, forward strand.
GTTTAATATGTTAATGCTCATAGTCAGTGTTTTATACTTTTGTTATCCTTGGTGTGTTTGGATCTTTGGATTAAGTGTTATATTAAAGATATTTGGGGCTCCTAGAGCAGAGAAGCTGAGCAGGTCCCAGCACCCAGAAGGAAGCTCCCCCACTGCCATCCCAAGCTCCTAGGGCAGAGAAGGTGAGCTGCCTGGGTGCCAGAAGCACCCTACCCCCCACTCCCCATGGAAATGAGAAAACATGTAAACAAGACTCAAAAATAGACTTCTGGATCACCTGCAGCAACCCTAAAGGGAAACAAGATGGAACAATCTGATATTCAACAACCTGGACTCTCTGAACTGGCAACAAAAGAGGATCTGGGGAAAAAAAATCAGAAATAATTACTCAGATAACAGCAAAGATGGTGCTCATGGTGCAAGACATGATTAATAAATCTAGAGAGGACACAGATAAAAAAATAGAGGATCTGAGGAACATGATGGAATCCCAACATAAGAAGCAAATAAAATCCATAAAACAGATGCAAACAGATTTCCAGGAGATTAAAAACTCCATTGAAAGTCTGCACAGCAGAATGAAACAATGTGAGGATAGAATTTCAGATATAGAAGAAAAGATTGCAATTAGTGACCAGGAAAAGAAAAAATGGTTTAAAATTGTAAAAGAACATGGGAAATCAATCCATCAGCTGCTAGATGATGCAAAGAATAATAACATAAGAATGATTGAAGTCAAAGAAGAAACAGGAGAGAGTGCAGATGATATAAAAAAAACTGTTCACAGAAGTGATGGCAGAAAACTTCCCAAGGAGGGGAAAAGAACTTGACATACAGATAAGTGAGGCATATAGGACTCCAGCCAGCCTTGATAAAAAAAAAATCTACACATAGGCATATAATAGTTAGGATTCCAGAAATCCAACAGAAGAACAAAATTCTACAAGCAGTGAGAGAAAAGGAACAAATCACATACAAAGGAAAGCCCATCAGACGCACAGAAGCCTTCTCAATGCAAACCCTCAAGGCAAGAAGAGCTTGGAGTGATGTATTTCAAGCCCTCAAGGAAAACAGCCTCCAGCCCAGATTGATGTACCCTACAAAACTATCTTTCAAAATTGATGGAGAAATAAGATACTTCCATGGTAAAGAGCACCTCAGGAACTTCATGAATACCAAACTGGCACTCCAAAAAATTTTAGACAATACCCTAGCAAAAGACAATGAGGATCACAGCCACAGGAAACCCAGCAGAATGAATCGACTGGGCATGACAAATTAAATGCAAAGGGGGAGAATCCAACAAAAAGAAAAAGTCATGACAAGGCTTTTAAAACTTTTAACTTCATCTCCCTAATGAGTGTATAATTCAGTCTTGCTTTTGTACTGATTAGTATTTTTCTGATTCTAGAGCTGCACACCATTCCTTGTGCTATACTGGCTATTTATCATCTTCTTATGTCTACTTTTTAATTGAGTTATCTATTAATGAGCTCTAAGAATTCTTTATATATTCTGCTCATAAGTTATATGCATTGTAAATATGGTCTAAGGACTACTTTTCATTTTAATGAAGTCATTTAAAATTCTAAATTTTGATGGAATCTCATTTATCAATTTTTTTTCTTTTAAACATCATGTCTTTTGTATCCTAGGTAGTTCTTGCCTGCCCTGAATTTATAAACATTTTCCTTTATAATTTCTTCTTAAAGTTTTATACTTTTAGTCTTTCATATTTAGGTTCATAGATCCCTTCTAGTTGTATTCATGTATGGAAATAAAGGGTTGAGGTTAATTTTTTATATACGGATACCAGTGTTCTAGTGCCATTTGCTGAAAACTATATCTTCCTCAGCTCTTGAATTGTGTTTATATTCTATAAAATGCTAATGTTAAATAATCTTTCAAAACTCAGTGGACCATATATGTGTGGTTCTATTTCTAGATTTTCTGTTTTATTCCAATGATCTATATGTCTTTCCTTACACCAACATTGCCTTGATCACTGTAGCTTTAGAAGAAGTCTTAAAATTAGGTACCAAACATCTTCCAACACTGTTTTTTTTTTTTAAACTTTTCTAGGTCCTTTGTACTCCTACATAACTTTTAAATTTCAGTATTCAATTCTTCATTTATAGCAAGCATACACAGACCTGAATTTTTATATATACCTTGTGTTTTCTAATCCTGGTAAATTCAAATACAAGTTCTAGGGGCTCCTAGAGCTTTCTTAGCATTTTCTCTGTAGATGATCATTTCATCTCCATATAAAGATTTTGCTTTTACCTTGCCAATCCTATCCTAGTTGTGTCATTTTATTGTCAGACTATTTTGGTGGGGCCTAGGTTTCAAAGTTTCATGGACAGATAAAGAGTAAGCATATCTTTTAAATTCTGTAAAATCTGTGGTTAATGCCTCCTAGATCTTAATATTGTAATTTAAAAAATACATAACTGATATTGTGTAACAGGAAGAAAAGGTCTAAAAGAGCAGGGGAATTGGGAGGGGTAGGGGAAGGTAAAAAAGGGAAAGGAAAAAATATGAGAAGAGGAAAAAAATGGAAACAAGGTCTTTGCAAATAGGGAAGGGTGGGCAAGGGAAGGGGAAAATAAATAAGAACCAAGAGACTCATGTAATGGTACAAGATCCCAATGATGAATGTAAATGTATTGTATACCTAAAATGTACCAATAAAGTTAATGGGGAAAAAAAAGAGTAAGCATATCTGCCCTTGCTCCCCACCTTCAGGAGAAAGCATTGTATCTTCTCCATTCATATAAGGCATTCTCTCTGGAAGTATGGAGTGCATGTCTTTAATCTCTTGAGAAGGTTCTGTTCTACTTCTAGTCTCCTGATAGCTTTGACCATGAACAGCTGTAGAATTTAGTCCAGTACTTTTTCTCCAACTAGTGACAGGACCATATGGCTTTTTCCTTTCCTCTGTTAAAATAATGACTTTTGGGGGTGGATCTTCCAGTGCTGAACCAACACTGCCATCCCTATAACATAACCACTTTCTACATACTGCCAGATCTGACTTCTAATAGTTTGTTTTGTTAAACAAATTTCTATCTATGTTCATAATTTTTTCTTCTATTGTCTTTATCCAATTTTAGGATTAGCACAATGTTGATTTCCTAAAATGAGGGGAGAAGTGTTCCTTCTTTTTTCTGCTTTAATTGTTTGATATAATTTATCAGTTAAAATGTATATGAGCCTGCTGTTTTCATACAGGTAGGTTTTCAAGCTAGGAATAAACTTTCTTTAATAGGTGCTATTCCAATTTTATATTTCCTCCAGAGTTAGTTTCATTAATTTGTCTTCCAAGGTACTTCTTAGAAGTTGACAAATTTATTTCAAAACAGATTTTTGAAATATGCTTTCTATATCCTTTTAAATTCTGTAAAATTTGTAGTAATGTCTCCTAGATCTTGATATTGTAATTTAAAAAATGTATAGTTGATGTTATGTACCAGGAAGAAAAGGTCTAAAGGTGCAGGGGAAGTGGGAGGGGTAGGGGAAAGGAAAAAAGGGAAAAGAAAAAATATGAGAAAAGGAAAAAAATGGAAACAAAGTCTTTGCAAATAGGGAGGGGTGGAGGGGGTGAAGAGAGGCCAGGTGAATGGGGAAAAAATAAGAACCAAGATACATCATGTAAAGGTACAAGATCCCAATGATGAATATAACTGTATTTTATACCTGAAATGCACCAATAAACTTAAATGGAAAAAAAAGATATTTGGGTTCTGTCTTAGAGGTTACACCTATCTTGCCATTTAATTATTTTTTTCAATTCTGTGGTATTTTGTTAATATTTAAACTTGTACATTTTTAAGGTTGACTACCTTTAGAATTTCTTTTACTGATGTATTCTGAGAATTCTTTTCATTTTATTACTAGAGAAAGGTTTAATTACACACTTATTTTATGGTTTCTTTTTATAATTTTAATTTATATTAATTCTATGTTATAATGATTTCCTTTTGCTTAGTGTTTTGAATTTTTTCTCACATTATATCACTTATCTTTACCATTTAAATTTGTTATGCCATTATTCTGTTATTTCAAATAACTATGTTTTATTTATTCTATTGCTATAGTTTTGTAATATGTTCTAATTATCTGTTAAAGAAATAAATGCAAATCTTTTAAAAATGATGGCATTATGTAGATTTGAAAAATTCTCTAATATATCTCAGAAAGTGAAGATAAAAAGATGTATGAGATTGCCTGATAGAACATCATCAAAATGAGGCATTTATAACTGCTTATACAGATTTTTTTAAACAATTTTAAACAATTGTGATGGGAGTCTTTATCTATATTTGTCCAAAATATTCAGTAGATATAAATAAAAATTTTTAATTTTTAAAAATATTCAAATGAAAATTTTACTTTCTAAGAACACAGTATCTTTACAATACCATTTGACTTATATTCTGGTTAATGACTTAGTGGAAAAGTTAGGTTCTATTTACTTTTAAGCTCTGGAGACAGATTTAAGACAAATTTGTTAATAAATATTTGTAATGCCAGACATTTTCTGCTGTGATAAAAGAGACTGCAGTTTTATTGTGGCATCACTAACATCTGTTTTTCCTCTCATTCACCTACAGGATATTAACTGTGATAATTAACTTCTCATACTTGGATGGTTTTCTTGTCAAAAGTTGCTATGAGCTCAGTAGTAGAATTGATGTATACAGAACACTGCATGAATGACTGAGAAGAACATAATGAGAAAGCACATTCATTTCTATCAGAAGATGCACACAGACTTTTAAAAACACTTACTGTGAACATATGAACTTACCACTACTAAGCATGATTTTTCCTCAGAAGCATTCTCCACCAGATGATAGTATGTGAACAGAGAGAGTATTTTTATTATCAGTAGTTACTTTTTTTTGAACAATTTTAAGGAGACTGCTGACTGACTACAGACATTATGAGGATCATATCAATGAAATATCATCAATGAGAAGGAATTTTACAATGTATTTCATATAAGTACATTCTATCTGTCATATTTTCTTATACTACAAAACAGGGTCACTTCAGACCCAAAAAAATCTACAAATTCAGGGCTATTGATTACATGGGATAATATAAAAATGAAAAATCAAAGCCAAAGGATATGTACATGTATATAGATGTTGGAAAGTAAGAGGAAGGCTTATATATTGGATAAAACTATATTGTCAGTGTAAGAAATTCAATACTAATGTACCTCCATACAATTTTTAATTTGGCTAATATATGACATATCACATAGTACTCATACACTATTTAACTAGTGTTACCTTAATGCTCATGATAATTAAAATAACTCTTCCTGAATAAAACTTTTTCTTTCTGTCTTCCCTTCTTTATTTTCCATAGCACACATCACCATCTGACATACAGTGCATTTTAATTCTCTTGATCATTGTTTGCCTACACACACCCACATTGACAAGGTTGAAAGGACAGGTGTTTTTTCCTGCTCCCTACTATATTCCTAAGGCTAATAAAAATCCTCGCACCAAAGAAAAAAATCAATAAATATATTTTGAAATAGCAACCACTATTAATTCTTATAATTAAAGATTTAGTTAAAGTTATACTAAAGTAAGAAAAATGTACACCAGAAAAGTCTTTAAGAAGAGAGCACCAGTAAAAGCTGTTTTTTTTCCATTCATTCATAAATCATTGCTTTTGGATATTATCTAAATCAAAGGATTTTACCTGCTATTTAAACGAAAAACATATATTTATAGATCAAAGGAACAGGTAACATGTCATTTAGAATCATTTTATTTGTAACTAGAAAAAAAATCAATTTAACCCACATGAACTCTAGTAATTGATTGGCTTATATGAGTAGAAAGCCAAAAGATAAGTCAGAACTAATCTGACTGAAAGTGTTGTATAAAATATTGATTCTTTTCAGATACTTAATTGAAACTTGACATTGAATCTAAAATTGGCATGAATGTCACTGAATTAGCTTTATCCAAACATGAAGGGAGATTCACTAAGAGAAATCAGAGTAAGGCAGAGTTCATGGAACACATGGTGTGTACTAGCTAGCAGAAGTACAAGTCTGCTACACAAGTTCACTTTTCTTTGGAGTACTTTGTTTCATATTCTTGCTTGTTGACAAACACTAAAATTGTAGCTCATAATAATTTTGAAGGAATAAAAATAGAAAATGCTCATTCAGAAATTATTATGCATTCTTCATTTTATTGGACTTCTCGTCCCTGTTTAGCTTATAGTAAAAAGGTGATGAGAAACTCCAATGCAAAAGTTTCCAGTGAAACAGAAAAAATAATAGAGAAGAAGACTGCTGTGTGGCAGACATACTACCACTGATAAAAACAAGTTTGAATACAAAGAAGACAAGTTGGAAATAATTAGTGTAAATTCAAGTTATGTAAGATCATTATTACGGCTTATTTAGTAATTCTAAATAATGGGAGTAATACCTGTTAGCCCCATTCACCCGAGTTCACCATTCCAAATTTCTACACTTGTGCTACTTGATATCTACAAATTAGATTCTTTAGTGGTACACCTATCAAAGACAATGATTACGACAATAAGGCATACAGTGTTTAAGCACTCAAGTATCACTCGATTTGCTAAGTACGTCATGGCCTTGAACTAACTTTTTTCCTTAGAACTACTGTAGATTATATAGATAAAAAAATGGAGTTTGACTAATTCTAATACAAAAGTTTAGAGCTACTTTTTTCCTTAAAAAAAAAATGTGATCCCAAGTCTTGCAGGGTACAATAACCATGTTGCCTCAAATGATTCCTAGATGCTGTTTTCTTCTCAGAATGTTTAACAAATCTCTCAGATTTCCTATTACTTTATTCTCAACCATCTGAATTTACTGATTTTCCACTGACAATTTTAAAACACTGGATAGGAAAGTATAATGTGAGTACATTGCATAGGAAGCTGGGTAATGAAAAGAAGATAAAGATATATAAGAAATATAACTTCCAACCTGCTAGATGTCGAATGTGCTGAGTTCATGTCCTCTGAAATTGAAGAATGAATTCCAAAGGACAAAGGAGGTTAAGAATAGAAAAGTTTTATTGGATAATAGAAATAGCTCTTGATAGATAGTAGGAGACCAGAGTGAGTTGCCACCAAGGCCCTTTGTCAGTGGTAACTTACAAAGTAAAATCACAATGTGAGTACAACTGGGTCAAACTATAATCAAGCAATAAGATTACAAATTTTGCCACTTAGGTAATATTGATCCAATAAGCAAGCTGGGCTGTAGATAGATGATATGGCTGATATCCTTAACCTTGGTTTATCTATGACTTCTAAACCAGGAACATTTTGGGGAAGGGGTAGGTCTAGGTGTTCTGCTCACTCACCCTGCATTCTGGAGTTAATGGGCTAGGTGATACTAATTACAGTATAGTTTGGAGTTCTGTTTATCCCTTAGAAGTATGAAAATGGCAACTGTGACTTTATCTTGAGGCCTTGCCTTCCTCAGATGCTAATCCAGCCACAATTCTGGTGTCTTTATTTTACATCAGCTTCTTCAGCACCCACTCCTTCTCTTGCTGTACACAGTAGTAATTTCTATCTAACTTAGCTGCCTATGATAATAAAACCACTCTCTTTAGAGAACCCATAATTTGTTGAAGAAAACAAGAGGGGAAACAGATAATTACATAACAAATAAATGAGTAATTAAATTCTGTTAATTGTGAACTAGGCAAGTGTTGTAATTATCCCACTGAGAACAACCAGAAAAGATGGAAAATATAACCACACTTAAAACCATCAAAGTACTAAATATATTACAAAGAAGAAAGAAAAATATCTCCAAGGAAAAGAGATACATTTTTTATTTTATCTTATTTCTACACATGTACATATACAAAATGTTGCACTAAATACTTAGAAATAAAATAGAGTACAAAAATTTTCATTATAAATAAATATCCACATAAGATAGACAAATGTAAAACCAAACATAGATAAATATCTTCAAAAAGCTAAAGGAATTGATTTAATACATTAAATGAAATGAAAAATTAATATTTAGTATTTCAAATGAAAATAGGAAATATGAAAAAATGATTTGGATCTAAAAATACAACTGAGTATAAGAACTAAATTTGTAAGTTTAGCAGCAGATATTAAACAGGTGAAAAAAAAAAACTAAAGAACTGTGACATCAGTTAAAACAACCTAACTAGAATGAAGCAGAAATGAAATAAGAAGGGAGATAGGCAAGAAAGGTAGGAACTAAGAACAATGTTTCAGTGAAAGTCCAGGGTGACCCTTGGGAAGCTCTAGGAAGCAGGTTTTCATATTTCTGCACCAATATTCATCCACCAAGTGTCCCATGAAAGGATGAATGGTAAGTGAAATATGAAAACTCCTGTTCTTTGTATTCATTGAAGCAAAAGTGCTCCAGAAGCCTAGAAACTATTCTCTATTGAGAGTTGCGAATTCAAGCTGTTGTAATAAAAAAATCTTTGAAACTGTGCAAAAGAAGCATGGCAGCAATATAAGGGATCCAAAGGAAACATCAGGAGTTTCTGCTAAAACCACTTGTCTTGAAAATAAAGAATGATTATGTCATTCAGGCCATTCAAATTAAGAGACAAGGGCAACCATGGTGGAATCTGAATGAAAAAGCAACTGATCAGATGAAATCAAAGCTGTAAACAGAGGGGAAGTAGATTTAGCTCAGTGGTTCTGCAGGCTGCCTAGGAAGTGAAAGGTCCTGAGCTCAATTCCCGGTACCAAAGAAAAAAAGAAAGGTAGAATATAAAAAGGATACTCCTAGACTGATAAATTATAGAGAATAATTTTTAATGGAGTTTCTGAAATTCTTGAATATTCTTGGTCAGAGAAAGTGTTCTGCATTGATTATTCCCATATTTTGACTCAGTATATTTGACTCAGTTCTGCCTATTCTTTTCCTCACTAAAAAATAAATCAAAAAGAAAAAGAAGTCAAAACAAAACAAAGACTAAAATCCCAGAATCAAGTTTTTTCAAAATGCTGAAGATAAACCAAACATTTATAACAGTACTAATAACTTTTATTCAATAATCGGAATCTTTATACTAACAATAGATTTGGTCTCATTTTGATTTCTCCTGTTCCATACCCTCCTTTATCAACTCTGGAGAATTAATTAAAAAATCTGAATTCATGATGAAAAGTAGCAGCCCATCTGTCAATGCTAGTAGAAGGAGCACATTACTTTTAGACTTTTTTCAGAGCCTTATTTCCAGAATATTTTACTGTTATACCTAGCTAGTCTTTTGGGGAGAGGTTCCACTTGTAAATATTTTTATTTTATTTTATGAAGTGTGAAAATTCTTTTTGTTGGGACCATTTGTCAAAATCAATACAAGAGAAATGCTAAACATTATTGCTGCCTTACTTCCTGAGGAAATGGACAAATGGAGAAGAAAGTCCTCTAACCAAAAAGCTTAAAAGGAAAATCCAAGAGATGTGATGTCCACAGAGGGCATCAAAATGGCAGGACAGAAACTAGAATTCAGAGTATGATTAGACCTCCTCTTAATTCTTAACATAACTTCTTCAGAATGAACTTAACTCTTGTACTTCAAACGACCTATCCATTTCCCACCTGGTCTCATCTTTTGACAGTGACATCAGCTGTTGTCCCACCATAGTGAGGACCAAACTTCCAAGTATGATCCCAGAAATTTGAAAGTTAAACTTTAACCTAGTCATAGTAGTTCCTCAAGGTAAGTTATTTTACCAAAGCTGAACCAGCTGGGGATTTTCCAAAACCTAATAGGCACGATGCAGGGAAAAACAGTCTTTCTCATTCATGGGTTATACATCCATACATTAAACCAACCACAGACTGAAGATACGGTTGAAAATAAATTGTATCTGGACTGAACATGTAAAGTTTTCCTCTTGGTCATTAGTCCCTAAATAATGTCATATAGTATCTCTTAACACATTAATTCCATTGTTTCATTTATTATAAATAATATAGAGAAAATAAATAAGGAGATGAGTTATATTGCAAATAGTATGCCATTTTCTATAAAAATCTTGAGGATCTGGAGCTCTTGGTATCACACAAAGAATCCTAGTACTAATTCTTGAATGATTTTAAGAGGTAACTGCATAGTGGTAACAGTTACATATTCCAAAGCATACTTCATTTTATAGGTTAAATGATTAACTTATGATATGAAAATTACATGACAATTAAAATATGTTGCAAAACTATGCTTTACAAATATGAGTTAAGTAGTAAACTCAATAAAACACATAACTCATTGACTACAGTACATATGAAAGCATATTATAATACTGTATTATTTATTATATCATAAATGTCTTGGGGATAAACTACTATTTCAGTGATTAAACATACCTATTACTGACTTGATAATTAAATATGTAATGTTCTTGGATCAAACATCATTAAATAAGGATATATTTATTTCCATACAAAGCACTGGTACATAAAGACCACAATTAAAATTATTTTAATAGTTGACATCCTATTCTCAAATATGAATGAGATCAACTTATGCATAACTTGTCAGTTTTCATGTTGTAAAAGTTTCCATAAGAAACAGAGTAAAATAAATTCAAATGCTCATATGATATCAAGAAATAGGTAGAAAGTAGTTGGAAAGAAAAAAATTCAAATCTAAAGGAAAGCAGGTATAGCTTATTTCTTCCCCTTGTGGGTTGTAGTTTTCTTGTACAATTGAAAATTTTCAAACCAAATCATGAAAAATAGTAGATTTCTTTGCACTAAACATAATTATTCCTACACAGGAAAGGCAGAGTTTTCAAAATTGGCCAATGACAGATTTGATCTGACACTGTGCAATGTTTTAAAAATGAAAAAGAATGTGTCTAGAAAGTTCCAATAAGTTAGTAATTATTTTAATTACTTACTTTACAATTAACATTTAACAATCATTAAGTACAAGAAGAAACTATAAATTAACTTTAAAATTATAAACTACAAAAAACAAGAAAGAGTTGCAAATAACAGGACTGATAGATCTATACTCAGTAGGAATAGAAATAGTTATGGAAAACTATTGCATGCTCCTCAAATTAACCAAATTTTAAAAGCTTAAACATTCCACATTACAAAGAACATGAAGGAAGATTCTCACATACATGGCAAGTGGGATTATAAGATAATACTCTAATTTTACTTAATGACATCTACTATGCCTGTAACTGATAACCTAGGCAATAAACCCATGCAAAAACATTTCATCTTTGAGAAAATTTGACACATTCCATAGACAGTATACCTGTCCATTAAAAGGATATTGAGAAAGCAAGATATTGTGGATTTATGTTCATAATATTACACAGAAGTTAGAAACACTAAAGTAGATGTAAATAGAACAAACAAAGAAATACTGTTTTCAGGGACTGTAAGTTTATAAATGACAAAATAAAAGCGTTATGGTAAATATTCAAATGAGTTAAAAAGGTATGTAAAACATTCTAATTCTAAAAGCGTCTATTCATACATACCTATTAACACATTAAGGTCAGTATATGATACACAAACATATGGTATATGAGAATATTTTAGGTAAATGGAGGGAAAAACAATAACCATCCACTGAGGAAGCTCTTGATGTGAACCATCATGGAAAAAATATGTTGAAGATCACAAGAAAAGTTACCATAAATTTCTACAGAAAAGATGCAAGAGTGAGTAGAGGAATGAAGGGAAGGACAGAAAAAGAGGAAGTGTCTAGAGTGTGTTGTTACCTATATTTATTTCCAGGTCTTTAGTATCTGTCTTAGCTACTTTTTTCTTTTTGCTGAGACAAAATGCCCTACACCTAAAGTTAAAGTGAAAAGGGTTTATTTAGCTCACAGTTTGTAGTGGTTTCAGTCCATGATTAGCTGGCTCCAAGGCAGAATGGCACATGGCAGAGTGGCAACAGAGAGGAGAAGCAGTTCTTGGCACCCACACAGTAGCAAAAGCAATAAGGGAATCTTAACAGTATCTTTCTGCCCCTTTTATTTTATCCAGACTACCAGGACTAGGGCAGTGCCAAACTAGTCAGTGTACTGGGTTAGTAATCATACACCCTTAATCCCAACATTACACACTCTAGATTCAGCCACCTATGATCACTTGAGGCTTTGTGTGGACATCTAGAACCAAACCATAACATTCTGCCCCTGTTCCCCCAAAGACTCATGTGCATCCCTTTGTGTGAAAGGGATTCAGCTTATCTCTAAGAGTTTCCTAACAATTTCAACATTAATAAAAAGTCCAAGTCCCAAGTCTCCTCTGAGATTTAAGGCAAACTCTTAGCTGTGAGCCCCTGTACAAATGAAAAGAAAGTTAAACACTTCCTACTTACAATGACACAAGATAAACTCTACCATTCCAAAAGGTACAAAGAGGGAGATACAAAAGAATGAGACCAGGACAAGTCCAAAATCCACCAGGGCAAATATTAAGTCCTATATTTCCATGTGCAATATCTGAGGCAGTCTGTGGCAAATTGTGAACTTCAAAGGGTTTGGGTGGCTCTGACCTTACAGCACTGCAAATGGTTGCAGCTCCTGGAGATTCTCTGTTGGGGTGGTTCTGCTCACTCCTTGAAGCTTTCCTCAGATTGTTGTGGCAAATCGGGAGTCGATCTTTCAGAGACCAGGAGAGTTGGGTAAAATAAAAAAGTTTATTGCCACGCAATGGCCGGCATCAGGAAATGAGTCCTTACAGGCTGACCACGAGTTAAGACAGTTTCTCCTTTATATACCTTGCTCAGAGCCTAGGGTAGCTTACAATGTGTAAAGGATGTGATAAAGCAACATTCGATGATTTTTCATAGTTTCTAATTTGGGGGATTAGATAAACAAATTTCAAGGCTAGCTTCTAATCTCTCCAGGAACAGGCTGCCCCACAAGAGGGGGAGGGCCACCCAAAGTTTCCAAGCAGGGACAAGTTTCAAACAAGTTTCAAAAAGGGTTTTAGCACAGAGTTCATTATAAAAAAATTTACAATGATTATCCATTTCACGTTATGTTTGGCAGCTCTTCCTACCTCAAGATGATCCGTTCTCTCGGCTTCTTCAAGCTTCTGAGGTCTCCACTGTACCTTTGCCTTCATACTCACAGCTTCACACCCTGCCCTGGGGGTACTCTCCTTGGCCTCCCTTGCTTCCTTCTGAAATCTGGGTAGAAGCCTTCCTCACCCTACAACTCTTAAATTCTACATGTGCCTGAAACCAGCACCACGTGGACGATGCCAAGTTCTGATGCCAGATGGAGCTAGTCCTCGTTTCTTGGCTGTAGGGGCTGAGTGCCTGGATGACTGAGCACTCTGAACCCAGTCCTGAGAAAGAAATTCTCTGTGCTGCCACCACTCTGGAACATGGTTCTCTGGGGCTTTCTCTCAAAGCAAAGTCTTTCATTTTTGCAATTTTGAGTCTGTAAAGGGTGGAGTTCTGTTGCTTCTTGTGATACCCTCAGGCCATCTTTTCTAGTCTCTTCTTCCTTCTCTGCAATCAAGGTCTCCTCTGCTCTACCTTAGCAGGCAGCAACTTTCCTGGAGTTTCCTTTCTGGCCAAACTCAGACATTTTAAATCATTCTCCTGGGTCCTTTGCTTTTGATTCTCAACATAAATCTGGCTAAAAACCCTCAACATTAACTGCCTCAACATTAGACTAGTTTGACATTTCTTCTGCAAGATTAACTAGTCCACCGCCCTTAGTATCAGTTTCAGGCAAAGTCTCTTAGCACCAGAAAAATGCCAACAAGGTTTCTGCCAAGACATAACACACATGTTCTGGAGTCCAGCAGCCAATGCATTCCTTCTTCCTAGCAGAAACCTCCTGAGGCTGGTCTTTCCTGGCTTTCTGTCTTCTGAGCTTTAACTAGAATCTCTCATACAGTACAGCCCAAGGCATTCCAGCTCTGCTTTTTCAGCTGGCATCTCTTTCCACAAGCCTTTCCCAAAGGCTCCTGAACCACAAGATCAGGTATAGTCATAGCAACAACCTCACTACTCTGGTACTAAATTCTGTCTTGGTTAATTTCTCTCATTGCTGAGACAAAATACCCAACATCCAAAGTTAAAGGGGAAAGGGTTTATTTAGTTCAGTTTGTGAAGGGTTGAGCCCATAATCAGCTGGTTGCAAGGCAGAGTGGCAATGCAGAAGAGAAACAGTTCTTGGCTCCCACACAATAGCAAAAGCAGTAAGGAAATCTTAACAGCATCTTTCTGCCTCTTTTATCTTATTCTGACTACCAGGATTAGGGCAGTGCCAAACCAATCAGTGTAGTAATAACACACTCCAAATCCTAGCATCACACACTCTACATTTAGCCACCTATGACCACATGATGCTTTGGGAGGACATCTAGACTCAAATCATAACAGTATCTTTCCACAGGTTTTTCAGATCATTCTGATTCTATCAAAAGCCTTTTAAACAGATACTTTACAATCTGCAACTCCTTAATCTCCTAAATCCTTTAAAGATCCAAATGTGCATAAAAGCTTCTTAACTTTTAATTTGAGAAAAATATTTCAGCTACATAAGGAATGTATATAATCCTTAGTGGAATGTTTCTTGTGTGTGGTTCTCCTTCCTCTGCCTCACAGAGTTCTGGGATTGTAACCCTCAGCCACTGCCCCCAGCAATGCAGTCTCTCTTAAGTGTGGTTCATACTGTCAATTTGCTCAAAACCACCTTGATCTAATTTAGTAAATTCCACTATCACTTTTCTCCTTAAAGTGATAAGAAAAATAAATTGCCAACATAATTAAGAAAATAGAAGTTTCCACCTTACTATTTGTAATCTGAATTGTTCATTTTGGAATTTGGAAGGATTCTCATTAAACTTATCTTCATAAAGTCCTTTATGCCTTGAGAAATATACAAAATAAAAGTAGAGACTGCAGTAATCAAATACATCCATAGATGAATAAATGAATGATTAAAATACTAATAAAAATAAAACTAGCATAACTATCAGTTATAACTAAAATTAGAGATTAAATAAGCTTCTTTATTTAGTTGTAGATGTATGTATAAGTAACCAGACTTAAAAAATTAAGTATATTGGGTAGAAGTTAGAAGTACTTTGATAAATACTGTATGAGATTTCCCTTTTTCCATTACTTTCTAAGATGTTTATAGTTGAAAAGAGGTAGATTTAGAAATTTAAAATATTCTCATAAGTCAAGAATATTTGAAGATTTTGATAAATTTTGAGATTTACTTTGGAGAAAGGAGGCATTTTTATACACTGATGTACATGTAGGTTTCTCCATCTGCTCCAGCTGTATTTATGTTGTCCTTATATTTTACAGTTTTTACTATTTGTTATTAGATTTATTGCCATGCATTTGATAGATTGTACTGAGGTAGTGAATGGAATTCACTTTTTTTTTTTTACATTTTCAGTCTAAATGATGTGCATGTTATCTGTTCCTGGAAATGTTAGATTACACTGGAACTGCTCAAGCGGTAGATTTTTACTGTCTAATTTAGGGGTCTATTGGTAAATATAGCGGTCTCTTCTCATTTTTATATAATCTTAATCAATTTGGGTATATGTTGTTTTTCTAGATCATTTAGCTCTACAGATTTTAAATTAGACATAGACATTATATGTCTTTATTAGATTCTATGTACTTTTTGTCGGATTCTTGGCTTTTAGGTACCTGGAGACTGATAGGAATTATTACATTAATGTCTGATAAAGGAATTTCTCAGTTGAGGGTGCTTTATTGGCCTTCACTGACAGAATTCCTCTCTAATGACCCAAGAACATCATCTGTTGGCACTCTTATGGGGTTGATACTTATGTGCCCTGGCAGTGGCTGGCTGTGAAACCAGCTGGCACCCACCAGGACATGACTAATGTCACTTCCAGTGGCCTGGCAATCTGATTTTGCCTTTTTCTGCTGTCACTCCTGACAATTTAAGTTCCGCCTGACAATTTAAGTGAGTTTACTAGGTGGGCATCTGACACCTAATAATAGAATGACAGCAATACCAATATTTTATCACCTGCCAGTTTCTTGAACGAAAGTTAGAAAGCCTTTTCAAAACATGCATTTCTGAGCTCTGTATCTTGAATTTAAAAAATAGAGAAATCTAAAATTTACCAAATTGTTAGAATAAGAAGTCAGTCATCTTCTAGAAGAGATTTTCTGGGGTCTTCAATAGAGATGTTGGTTAAGTTCTTTATAATCAGTAGAAATAGACACATTTGACCTGGTGGAGTCCCATGGCAGCTGAATGACACACCAAGAGTTCTTATAGAGAACTGAGAATGACAATTCCACTCTGGAAATTGGTCTGTGAGCAGATATTACTGCTCTTGACTATTAGAGGATGGATATCATCAGGTTAATTTGTAGCAGCTCCTCTTTCTATCCAGTGCATAATTTTGCCCAGACCAGAAAAACTTTGAAATAAATAATACCATCATTTGAATTAGAAGAATAACAAAAGAATACTTGCAATACATACCACTTTTGTGTGATCAACATTTATCAGTGCGACTGATTCATAAACTCATAATTAGCTTTTCAAAGAACTTGAGTCCCATACATATCTTTAGAGTTTAATCCTGTGGTGGTATATCATTATAATTGTCATTTTCCTGCACCCTTAAAGGGAATTTCAGGTTGGATAATTGAGGTTTATCTAGTCCAATCAGTTAACATTATAAGGAAATCCTCCAGACCAGGTATAAGGAAAATATTTGAGTAAAGTTTGCTTCTTTTCACTTATCAGCAAAACCAGTTTGTGACTAGTTTAATCTTAGTTCAAAGAAGCAAGTAAAGATTCCAGAATTTATTTTTGTTTTATACTTAGGGATGTGGCCACAGCTCCAACTCCTTCTCCCATTACACGCTTATTTTTTGTAGACTGTCTGAAAATTTTGGGCAACCTGCTACCATTGTAATATTTATGTTATCATAATAAATATCTTCTACACTAAACTTCCTTTAAAGTCTTCATAACATTTTTTTCATTTTTATATAGTTTATTTGTTTTGCACTTTTTTTTTTTTTTTTTGGCTGTACCAGGGATCAAACCCAGAACCTTGCACTTGCGAGGCAGGCACAGTGCCACTGAGCTAAATTCCCAGGGCTGTACTTGGTTTAATAATCATCATTTACTTGTTTTTCTTTTTTTGGCATTATTTGTTCCCATAAATTTCAACTTTCATTTATATCAATTCCATTTAATTTTGTATATTATATATTTCATCTTGTAAATATAAAATATTTTGATAGCATAAAATTATTTTTTATACATAAGGCTAAAAATCACTTTTGCTTCCTTAAATGATATTTCCAAAAAATAGAAATATTTTTAATATTTTGTATTTATAATATATATGTGTGTAAATACATGTGTATGTATAGATATCTATACATAATATCTATACATAATTGTATGGTCTACCGTGCAATAATACCTAATACTTTATAGTGCATTTGTATTTTGATATTATTGTTTATTAAAATTGTATTATAGTTCAGTCAATAATTTAATGTGGGTCCATACAAATAAACCTCTTTAATTTGCTTGCACGCATGCATATTTTTATTGTTTACATTGTTTAAATTATTTCTCAATTTCAAAGGCTTTCTATAAATATTTTTTAATTTAATGGAATGTCGAATAAGGTGGCCAATGGTACATGTGTGCTTTTTAAAGTACAATATATTTTCTTTAAAAATAAAATTAAGAAGTCAGTTTTTTCAGACATCTTTCAAATGACCAATAACTGCATTTTGCCAGTGGCTAGTATATGGGACTGTAAACATACTGAATATTTCTATCAATATTAAAAGATCTATTTCCAGTATTGATTAAATATTTCAGTGAGTTTTATTATTGGAGTGATTTTGATACCTAGGTCTCTGTATTTGTTAGCACATTTTAAATTTGCTTGCATCCAAGTCAATGATTTTAGAATTTGATGACCACACTGACAATGAATTAAAATTATCTAATTTTATACATTTTCATCAAAACTGAATTTTCAATTTTTACAATAATAAAAATATTATCTTTATATTACAATTTAAGCTCTGTTTATCAGTGAGTTAATTAACTAATTTTTATTAAAATTTACATTTTTGATTCATTAAATTTCTTAAATTATCCCTATTATGTTTTCTATTCAATATACATTTCATGCTCAGAGACTAACAAATTACCATGCATACGCTTATTGTATCCATTCTATTCACCTGTACCTGCATTTTTATCTAGAATCAGAAGTAAATCAATAACCCATGTTATATGTTCTCTATATTCAATCCCAAGGTAGGAAAATCCTTCCAGCATGTCTTAATATAAAGAGAGAAGGAATTGACCTTGAATTCCACTTCCAGTCAACTGGCACAGTTTCCAGATTCTATTTTCAAATCTGTGACAGAAGGGAAGGTTGATGTGCACAGCTCCCAGTCCAATTCCCCATTTCTGGCAGTTCTTCATCTTCTGGCTCTGCTCTACTTTGATTAAGTGTTTTTCTGAACATTGTTTTCAGGTTTTCTGGTTTTGAGCCAAAAAGCAGAGCCAATGTTGTACACTGAGGATTGCACTTGTCAGCCAGTTTTGCTCCCAGGTTATGTTTTCTTTCCCCTTACTTACACCAAGATACCCACAGGAGATGCCACACTCTTCATAACCCACTCTGTCCTCATCCATGTTTCCCATGTTCTTCTGGTAATTAGCAGTGATTTGAAATCTCTACTTCAGAAAATGTCTCCAAAACTGTGTTTTAGGTATGATCTCATTATTCATTGTAGCTTCTGTGTCTTGGAGTTAATTGATCAATTCTGGTCTAACTATAGAGCATTTTTAAAAGAAGACTAACATGAGCTCTAGGAAGATGGAAAATGCATTCTAGGATGTCAGGATTTATTCTTACATTTTTCCACTTTTCCTCCAACCTAAATCTACCTAATATTAATGTCAATTCCTACAAGATGCCACTTTTGAATTATCTATCAGAATTACTCTTAAATGTTGCTAAATATTTCACCTACTGTCAGTATTAAATGAATGTTGTAAAGGTTGCCACTTGGGGCCTAAAAGCCAGCCATTTTTGAATTAGAAATTTCTGATCATTAATGTTAAAAAATAATACCATTAATGTAAAGAGTGGTACTGATGAAATTAGCATTAAATCTGACCTGATGTATGAGGCAGTGATTACTTTTAAATGAATTGATATGTTAAAATTTCTCTATAATTTAATAATTTGAAACATGGCATTAAAATCTGTAAATTTCAAATAGTCATCTGAAATGAAATAATATTAGGGAATTATTAGTGAAAAAAAGCAAGTCTCTAAGGGGCAAACTTTTTAAAAAAGTTAAATTGAGACATACACATATTCTATTGGTATTATTTAAATATTTTAAAATAAGATTTTCTAAATATAATACCTCACATTATTATATCTGCATATTCATTTATGTTGCCAAATTATTCACAAGCTGAATTTTCTCAGACTCACAGTATAATTCTGTAATAGCCACTGTATGCCTGGGTATCACACATGAAGTAGTAAACACAGTCAAGCAGTTTACTGCCCTGTAGAAGATATCTTTGAAAATTTCATTGTATATCATGACATTCTCTTTTTAACTCAATCATATTCTCAATATTCTTGTAAATCTAAACCTGCTGAACATAAATTTTACTAAAAAGTAATGTAAACACTCTCATCAAAGAATCTTTTAATAAAATACTTTCTCTAAATGATGTGGAAAATGCATTACTTGAGTATTGATTCAATTTAGATTTGAGAAAATATTTCTGTTACACTTCTGCATTTCTTGCCATACTATATTAAACATTCTTCTCTAAATTGGCTCTGATGTAGAGGGGATACCTGATGTAAGATGAAAAAGAGTTGTAACGACACCATAGTTGTTTCTTAGGAAAACACATTCTTAAAATCTTTGAACTGACGATTAAGTCATACACACAACATAAACTGAATTTTTGAGCAAATTCAGCAAACTTTTGTTCTTTACTGTAAGTATTTAGAAAAAGGAACACTGCAAAATATTGGCCAAAAGTTTAATAAGGGAAAACTTAAAATGTATGGCAATTAAAGAATAAAAAGAAAGACTCAAAATGAAAGATAAAGGAAGCTCCTTTTCAAATGTATTCACTTCTTCTGCTTCTGCGTTCCTTAGATCCTATGCTAGTTTCAATTAATACTTTATTCCTGTTGGGAAATTTTAACCTATTATCTCAACCAATGCAGACTTCAGCTGTCCTACATTTAAATTAGTTGCTATCTATAAGAATCTATTGATTTAATCATAATAAGTATAGTTAATTACAAATATCTTGTTTCACCTGATTTCTGCAAGGTAACTTGCTTTTAGGTATCTCTTAAATTTTTATTTACTTTTATTTGATCAGTGTATATTTTCATACAGAAAAATTGGTTTATTGTGACATTTCCACTTATGTATATAACGTAATTGGTCACACTGTTCCTTATTTTGCTTCTTTATTCTCTTTCCTAATAACTGTTTAAAAGTGTTTTACATAATCATCATCCATACAATATTGTAGAAATTAGTATGTACATAATGGGGCTTATTTTTTATTAATATACATCAATCTTTTTCAATCTAATATTTGCATATTAGTTCTCAATTTTCTAAAATAGATTTAAATGGATTTGGTATTATTTCACTATTGATAACTGCCAGCCCACCGCTCTTTAAGGAATCAAGCTCTCCCAACATACTCTGCTGGGCTGTATTTCTCATTTGATTCTTCTTTTTGAATTAATTCAATTCATTTGTTCATTTTCTTACTTTTTTCTTGAAGAGCAGGTGGTAATTTTAATAATTCCAACACATTTTTCTGATATTACATTGGAAATGTAGCTAAATAAGGAGCTACCATTTCCTGATTATCACCACCTAAGTTTCACTTTGACTCCAGGCTGGCACTACATTAAAATGAATTATTTTTTCAAGGATTTAACTATTATTCTGATTAATTGATTACCTTGAATGGACCAAACTTGGCAGGAAATATGTTCTAAGTGCTATATTTTAGACATGTAAGAGTCCTTATAACAATGTTAGGAAATCTAAGTATAATGTCCAAAATGGATATTTCATTAAGTCATTAGAACTATTTTCTCTATAAAATGGTATTTTCTGTCATTCTACGTATTTTGGGAGATTTTGATTGTGACACCTGGGTAGTTAAAATTGGTGTTGAGGAAAAGAAAAACCCCATTTGGAGAGGAAGGTTCAATCTGGTTCAAAGAGTCCTTCTTTATCTGTTATTTGAAGTCAGTGAGTCCAAGTCATGAAGTATAAAACAGGCATGCACCCTGAGTGAGTATGGGGCAGGTGTAGCAGCAATGTGTTGTAACTCAAGAAAATCATATAAAAGTACACAATGGTCCCTAAATTTAAATAATATACAGGTCAGAGCAAGTTTTCCTAACTCTCCAATGTAAATAATTAAAATGGATTATAATCACTATCCTAATATATCATTCATGTCCTCTCTAATGTTCTCACTTTCATCTTCCTTGCTTTCTCTTCCTTAAGAATTCATTAGAATATTATTAGCCTTTGTAACAAACTTTTTCTCTTTTTATTGAATTAAGCTATGATAAAATAGATATCTGGGGTCAACATTAGATCAAAAAATGAAACAGTTGTAGGCTTACTTAAATGAAGGAAAAGGATAATAAAACATCATTGTGCAATATATGGCATATATGATCATTTTTGTGTTAACACACTGACATTTCAGGGTTAATATCATAGAAAAACTTGAGCAAAATAGGGATATATAACAGGCAACAGAGAGATAGATTTTTCCCAAATGGGAGTGGGATAAAAAAATGGAGAAAGGGGAAGGGCTGAACGAAGGGGATGAAAACAGTCAAGATGTTTTACATGTATCAATTCCCTGCAAGGGATGTAATGATTATGTGCTGAAAATATTTACTATTAACAAATAAAAATCTAGATTACATGGACTAATGTGTAATGTCATTCATTTGAATTAATATATATGAAGATCAAAACTTCACTGCAACTATATTCAAAGATATCTACTTTTGATAACATCATTATAATTTGAATACTTTTGACTTATTCACCTTTTTAGTTGACTACAACTAAATGCAGGGAAAATTATTTATGACGAAACAAAATACTTTATTTGTGTTCCCAGAAACTGCTAAAAACGTTGCTACAAAAATCAAAACATTTGGAATAGCCTGCTTAGTACTCTGATTAAAACAAAGTTAAAACAAAGTTGAAACAACAATTGAAAATAAAAAAAGCCACAAGGCTGACTTTCCATCTACATATAGAAACCCTTAGAGAAAATGAAATTCTGTTTTCCAAACTCCTTTCATTCTCCTGGTATTCAGGAACAAAAAAATAAATATTAGGATATAACAATCATGTAGCAGGTGGAAGATATAACCAGGTCATGTTGGTTCTTTGGTGAAAAGAAAAGCTGTAAATAGACCTGCACCCACTCTATAAATATGGAGGACAGTTACAACAATTGCCTACCTGGAATTCCGAGGAGGATTGAACAAAACAAAGTTTCTCAAGCAATTGGAAGGCATGATGTCTATCACTTGAATTTGCAGCCCAATTTCATGCCCATCAAGCAGTGTCTCCAAAATCACAGAAAAATGTAGCTTAAGAAGACCCTAGAGGACGACTTTCGAATGTTTGAAGACAATGATGTTTGACTTTGTCTCCTGCCCCCGCCCAATACAACCTCCAAACTATTGAAAAATATTAATAAAAACAAATGTAATTACACAAAGTGATGCCTTAAGTTTTAAGAAAGTTAACCTACATTCTAAGTAATTAGAAGCAAACAAACAAACAGTCCCTAGCAGGCAGTCCCTGCTTCCCCTTCCTTGCTTCGGGGGGCTGTGAGGAGCAGGGACAAGGAGAAAAGTGAATGAGGAACAAGAGAACAGCTAGTGCCTCCCTACATTTGATCCAAATCTAGTGCCAGAGAGAGTATAAAATCAATCAGAAAAATGACAATGTAGAACGGTATCAGGTAAAAAAAAAAGAGAGAGAGAACAGGTAATCATATATACTTCTCACATGGATTAAAAATGATAAAGCAGGCAAAAACTTTAAAGCACAGCCATCACTTTATGTCTTTCTCCAACTTCAGAATTTGCTTCCTAAACTGCATCTTATTCTTTAAAGGGCAACTCATGCTCAAGACTTATTTGAAATCCGTCCGTGGGACTCAATGTCCTGAGACTGCTTTATTGCTTTGCATAATTGTATACCTACAAAACAAATCTGCCTGCTTACATTTTGGATTATTTAATCATCTTCATTTTTAATTAATTTACAGTCAGGATTGTATAAAAATTTCATTATAAAGAGAATAGTTCAACTGATAGAGATCTATATATAGTAAATTATACTTTTCATTGTATAAAGAGATTTCATTTTACAAAGAAAACTGTCTATAGGTAATATTGCTTTTATTAGGGATAATTCAATTGATAGGAACTTATTTATGTTCATTTAAAAGGAGAATTTTGTTTTATGACATTTAATGCTTTTAAATTTTAATTTAACATACAATAATCCAATTGGAAGGTGCTCAGTAAAATGGAGTAAATTCTTCTGAGTGAATGTATTACCCAGGGGGTAAACCACTACTATTAAATGCATTTTTCCATTTTCCAACTAGATTCGAACATGAGATATTTCTTTATATAAGCAATAAAAACAACTTGCATGAACTCATTGTCTTATATGTCTAATTTATTAACCATTCCTTGAAACTGAGTGGGCTTAACAATATGTAAATTTGAAGTACTTCTATGAGACTTCTATTATTTTTAAAAGAGGAATACAATTGCCAACATATGGAAAAGTCATGCTAATTAGAAAAATACTAAAGTGCAAGACTTATTCAACAAATCAATATTTAATTAGTAATGTGTCAAACTGCGGATCCATGTTACTAAAGTATATGTTGCTAAAATGAAATGTCTATTGTTTCTGTAGCTGTGAAGAGTAGGACACAAAGACCTAAGAAAAAAAGAAATTACACATCCAGATGACATGGGGATACAGCCAAGCCACTCTTTTACTGTAACCTCAATGAGGGAAACGTGTCATCAGGTTTCTCAAAAAAACATGGTAGCTTTTGTCATTTCTATAATTACCTTGTGCATATAATTAAAAGGATTTAACAGTGATGAAGTCAGACTAGACTTTTTCTGACTTATTTAAATTCATATTTTTCTTAAATAAGAATAAAAATTCATAAGGCATTTTAGTTTTTCTGTTGTTTATGTGCTTTCACACATTTATATGGTTGCTGTACATAATGAAACTGTTACTTTTCTTCCTCTTTAAAAAGTAATCAGCATTAGTGTTAGATGAATTTCCCAGCATGGAGCAAGTTCAATATAAAAAGCAACAACTAAAAAATGAAAAAAATATTCTTAGGTTTGGAACTCCATGAAGAATTTGTTTTAGTTACTTTCTTATTGTGAGATACAATACCTGACATGCACAACTTAAAGGAGGAAAGATTTATTTTTTCTCACAGGGTCAGTCCATGGTCTGTGGACTCCAAAGTAGGGCAGTATGAAGACAGGCATGGCAGAGGAGAAACAGCTCTTGGCATGGCAGCAGAAAGCAGAGAGGGATCAAGCGAGGAGGGAGGGAGGTAGACCCACCCAGGCTGTATCTCCTGTCTCCTCACCTCCCAAATCAGATTTAGCCTCCACTCATCAGTTGATGAATCCACTGTCAAATACCACACACCTATGTTTCAATCAGCTCCTTAAAGCCCCACCTATGAGCACATGAGTGTGTCTGGATGTAATCTAAAACAGAACTGATGATTGGATATATACACTTTGGTAGTCTTATTTTAAATTTTGTCTTGTGAAAAATATCTTTTCAGAAGTATTTAAGGTAATATATGCATCAAAAATATATTTTTATTCTAATTAAATATACCAAATAAAACCCCACTAATATATATTTATCAGACACTGGTGTTTTATATGATAGTTTATTCTTGCACATAACCTGTTCCACAAATTGTGAAACATTTTACATGATGAAAGACTGTATAAATTTTTTAAAAATGAAAATGTAGTGTATAAACAGGAATAAAATGTTGAGGTATGAGAATTTGAATTTGTGGTAACTATGTTTTATTTGAGATATGGAGATATAAAAATAACTGGTGACCAGAATATTATTTTGATTGAAGTTGACATAAAGTGTTCTAATGTTTGAGAGACAAAACTTATGCATGTAATATGAACACATGTAACAGATGCATACTATACCAGAAAGAGGATCATACTCAATCTAGTGCTAAGGAAAAGTTGGATATAGAAATGCAAGGAGTATTTTGTGGCATGACAGTACACAAATTAAAATATTTTGTATAAGAAATGATTATTTTGATGATCATTAAGTATAATGTGTTAAAAATTTAATAACTGAAAGATGCTAAATAATACAGTAATTAAATTGAAAGAAGGTACAGAAAGAACTTAGTATGGCTAGAAGGGGAAGAGAGATTTTGTCTGAAAAAGTAAAATGAGTGTGATTTTGAAGCTACCTTAAAAGTTATAAATTTGTTTTATACTAGTTATATTTCACATTTAAGAAACAAGTGCTTGTTTAATTCTTTAAGCTACTTCAGTCTTATCTTTCTACAAATACTTAAAAGCAAGTTCATATTATTATAAGCATTGCATATTTCAAGAGAAGAGCATCAAAGCCCATGGTGTTAAAGAACAAAGACAGGAAAGTCCAAGATAGGACAACTAAGTTTAGAAGTTAAAATGGAGAGCTCTGGGATCAGACTATTCTGTTTTTTGAACTCCATCATTTTTAAAAAGCATTCTTTATCTATCTATGTATCAAACACAGGAAATAATCGCTTTTCTTTCTAAACATTTTTATTGCTGTTACATTTTTTGATTTATTTGTGATATTGAAGTAGAGTAGAAGAAACAAAGATAGAAAGGAGGCAGGAATATCATAATTGTACAAAAATTGTGCACTTAAGAAGGCTACAACTTTTGGTTCACAGTAAAGGTTGCTAAGGCTATTCATTTTGCAATCCTAGGATAATTCTATTTTTTTTCCTCTCAGATCCATCATACTAAAAATTCTTGAAGGTTACCGTAAGTCCATAAATTACCTTAGCTGACAAAGGGCAGAAACCTAATCTTAAGGTAAAAAGAAAGATTGAGAGAATTCAAAGAATGTTTAGATCATAGATCTTAAACATTTTTCTTAATATTGAACTCATACTTTTCATGTATAAAATGGACCGTTTTCCTTCTGGGTGTTGCGCCATCCATTTTTCCCCCTAAGTTAAGACCAAGGGAGAACTTCCTATAGATTTATACGTTCAATAGGTTTCCAACCCCTCAAAAGAAAAATAAATTTTCCCAATTTCAGAAAATACTGTCTTGTCTCTCTGAACACACACACTTCACACTTGAGCGTGTACTTTTCTGTCCTAAGCATATCCCTCCCTGCCTCTTACTGACTAGTCCTGAAAATTATATTTCTACAATGAGAGTCAAGAACTTCTTCTGCAGGTAGAGTGGGTTTAGGCTCCCATCCCCACTTTGGGGACCTCCTAGAACACTGTCTGGTGAAAAGATTTACAAAAATTCCTATGAACTAAAAAGTATGTGATAAATATTCATATTTTATTTTTATTTTTTTATTTTCATAAGGTTTGAATAAATAGAAGAATATGGTGTAGGAACAGAAAAGGGTGATTGATACCTTTCAACCTCATCATAAACCTGACAAAAAAAGAGATTGTTTGAAAAAATGATAGACTGATTTATTCATAGTTTTTTGTTAGGTGGCAGCTTTCAAAGGTTCAAAATCCCCAGGAAAACTGTTGGTTTTGATGTTAGAATTTGATAATGAATGATCAGCTATGTAGAAACATGATTGTACAAAGTTAGTATGATCTGATAAAATGGACTAAAGTGGGAGAAGTCTGTCATTGCTGCTCAACTTTTAAAACTTTTATTAGTACACATTTCCAGTATATAATAATCACATTCACTGTGGGGAATTGACACATATATAGAACACATTTCAATTGTTTCTTCCACTTTTCCTCACCCCTTTTATATTTCTAGCATCAGATTCATTTATTTACCTTATAAGACCTTATAAAGTTAATTATACATACAGATAGAAAAATAGACAAATAGGACAAAGAACATATAAAACAGATAAGATTATAGGTGCTAATAATAATAAGTCAAGGTACACTTTTAGATGTACTGTTTATGCTGCATTGCAATACTTTTTCTTTTTCTCTTTGTTCCTATTATGTCTTTTATTTCATGCTTGATATCTTTTTTTCATATAAGAGAAACCATGAAATATTTTAGCTCCTATGTCTGAGTTATTTCACTTAAACTAATGGTCACAAAGCCCATGCATTTTCCTATAAATGACTCAAATTTATCCCTCTTTATGGCAGACCAGTACTCCATTGTATATAAATACTACATTTTATTTACACTTTCATCTGTTGATAGTCATATAGGCTACTTCCAAGATTTAGTTATTATGAGTGCTGCTATAAACGTGGGTATGCAATATTCACTGTAGTATGTTTTTAAATATTTTGACAGAGAAGAGTGGCTGAGTCCAATGGAACTTATAGTTTCAGTTTTTTGAGGAATCTCCATACTGATTTTCATAGTAGCTGTATCAGTTTACAGCCTTGCCAACAATCCAAAAGGTTTCTTTTCTCCCCATAGCCTCAGAATTTGTTACTGGTTGATTTTGATGGTAGCCACTCTTTTTCTTGGTTCCTTTGTGCAGCATCCTTTCCACCCACACAAGGGCAGGATCTTTTTGGAATGGAATTCTTAGGATCTATTATCACACAAGATAGGTCAGAGAATTTCTTTATGCCCAGCTTTTACATGTAAAGGGAGGACGATTAGAGTGATATTTTTAGGTTGTATAGCTGGGTTTACTGAAAAGGGGCTCTGTTTTCTTGTACCTTCAGGATGAAGAATTCTAGTTTCTGTGGTTTGCCTTGGAGGAAAATGAAGGGCAAGACAAAGAACAAGAGAAAGAGAAATTTTGCTTCTGAGACATTTTCTTTGGGGTATCATTTTCTCAGCAACAACAAAGGATTAATGTATTTCCACATCATAACTCCATAAAATTGATTAACATAAGGCTTTTCCATAAAATGATTGTGTTTATTTGGAAATCACTAAATGTTTAATGATAAGCTTGTTAAGATTTTTAATGGAAAAGTATAACGCCTATAAATATTTGTATAGCTCGTCTTTTACACCTTCCATTACATGACATTTGTGCGTCTTCATTCTTGAGAACGCAGGCTGCAGAGGGTACATTATAGAAAATTACTTTCCTTATGTTTGTCATGATCTCATTTTCACTCAATCACAATCTGGCTACTTTGCTGCTTTCATAACACAAAAACAAATTAAGAAACAGAAGAAAGCTTATATGTATATTTTGCATCTATTTTGTTTTCTTAGAGTTATTATACAGCCTATAAAACTACATTCTGGTATTTCACCCATCAGAGATAAAGTTATGTAAAAACCTAAAAAAAAACAATGACCTTCTCTGAAACTCCACCTGGAGTACTACTGCTGGTGATGTTGTCTTCTTTGGCGGGAATAACTTTAGTTTTATTTAGACATGTAATTAAAGTGTCAGATAGTAAAAAAATATTTTGAAATTCACGTGGCAGTTTCTTAAGACTAGAAGCAATATTCATATCCTCTCTTCCAGGAATTTTCTAATGTTTCAAACATAATGCAGGACCACTCAGCTTCTAAGGAAATGAAAGGAAAGAACCTTTTTCTATTTCTGCCATCCCATTCTACATATTATTAAATTCTTAATATTAATTTCCATATAACTGTAGCTTTCTTGGCATGCTCTAGAGAGAAAAATTACTATGTAATTCTTTTCTCAGGGTATTATTGTGAGTGTATGATGTTAGATGGATATTTTAAACCAGCATCTATTTACCCCTTTTTGCATTTATAATTTTATTGGTGCAATTTAGATTTACAAAATGATCATATTCATCGTAGAGAATTTGTATCTTTAAGTGGTGTATCTTGATTTCAGTTTTTCCCCATTCTCCTCCCCTCCCTTCTATGGAGTACCATATTATATAATGGAAGTAGCTTTGAGAAATACCATGCATTGCTTTGGATTTTTCATCTGAAACCTTAAACTTGGTTCTCTATGGTATATGTGTTTAGATTTAAATTCAATCAAGAAAGCATCCCATTAGGAAATAAGCATTGTTTTCCTTCTCTTCAAATATCAATGTTGCTTTTTCAAATTGAGTATAGATAGGATCACAAGAACAGTTTTTTGCTAAAATCTTAAAATAAAGGCTGTACATGAGCCTAAGATGTTTGAGTAAATCTCACCTTAAAGTATAAAACAAAAAAAGATTTAAGAAAAGATACAATACTATGAAAATGAAGTGTGTAGGAACCAGCCTACAAGCTCAAGTTCAAACCTGACCAAGGGGCAATGAAGAGGAAAAATAAGTGACACAGAAACAAATTAAAATCTGGGGGCCAGAGGGCTCACGTCTCCCTTGGACATGAGTCCCAGATGACTGCCGCACCTTGGCTTTATTTGCTCAGACATGGGCATGAGAAATTAGCATTCCACAGGATCCATCTGTCTCCCACTCTATAGGGTACTTCTCCGGGTAAACAACTTAACTTCAGGTGTTTTTACTTCTCCCTGCAACAAGTTAGCACACTGGCATGTCCTCTTTCCTCTCCATGCTCACTGAGAAGGCCAATTAGGCCTCCTTCTTCCCTTGTAATCTCCATAGGAGTGAATAGGACAAGGAGTGACAAAACAATAATATAAAGCAAATAGTAGTCAGTAGTCCTGGGAAAGAAATCAACCAAGCCTTTACCCTCATATTCTCCAACAATTTCCCTGATAATTTTACTTCAAAGTGAATATATGTTGGTATGTGGGGAATGAAGTTAGGACCCATACCAGTAAAATCAAAAGGGGAAGGAGGAGAGGAAGAGATTTGCAGTAGATTAGGAGGAGAAAAAAGGGAGAAATAAAAGAACCCATCAGACATTACTGAAAGGATTTATTTAGGTGCAAACAAGACAATATCATGCAAACTATTTTAATAAGTCGACAAAAATAAACACATAAATAAATGTCACAAATTCACTTCCAGATTTACAGGATGAAATTTGAAGAAAATTGTAGTTGAAAATAAGATGAACTCTCAAGGTAATTGTTACTACCATACTGAGAGAAGAGAGCCATGCTGCAGTCTTTATTTATTTATTTTTTTGGATGCATTTGTCTTTTAATTTTACAAGCAGATAACATTTAGGTTGCCTGGTCTTAACCTACTTATTACAAATGCATCTAATATCAATGTCATATTTACATATCAGGGTTTTTTATAATGTAAGCATAATTTAATTTGTCTTAGGGCTTCCACTGGTAACTTTTAGATAGATAATGAATATGTAATTATCCTGAGGATAATTGTTTAAGAACAATTAGTTTATTTAAATTTGTAACAAATAATTAAATACTTCTTTATTTTTACTACATTTTTGTGACATGTATCTACTAATATGTTCATCATGGGGGAGTTGGTACATATACATTGCACAATTTAATCCTTTTTATTCCTTCCCCTCTCTCATCATTCCAGTCCCCAGATTCCTTCCCCATTCTTTCAAAGAACCAACTATTTGATTCATTCATCGTTTCTCATTTTCTTTGTCTCAATTTCATTAACTTTTGTTCTGATCTTTATAAATTCTTCCCATCTTAGTTTCAGATTTATATCATTCCTCTTTTTCTAGTACCTGGAGAAGTACTATTAGATTATTTATTTGGGATAATTATATTATTTTATGTGTACATTTACAACTATAACCTTCCCTCTTAGAACTGTTTTCACTGTGTCCCATAGATTTTGAATGTTGTGCTTCCATTGTCATTTGATTCTATGAATTTTTTTGTTTCTTCTCTGATTTCTTCTGTGATTCATTGATTATTCAAAACATGAATAAATCTCCATGTGTTTGAAAAGTTTCTGTTGCTTATTTTGCTATTGATTTTTAGTTCCACTCAGCTACATTCCAGTAGAATGCATAGGATTAATTCAATCTTTTGTATTTATTTAAGCATAATTCATGACCAAAGATACAGTCCATTTTGAAAAAATTTTGCTGTTCTGCTAAGAAAAATATGTATTCTATTGTTTTTGGATGAAACACTGTAGATGCCTATTTAACCCATTTGTTCAGTGGTGTGGATTAACTCTGATTTTTATTTACTGATTTTTGTCTGGTTGACCTAATTGCTAAAATGGAGTATTGAAGCTCCCCAAGATGATTGTATTGGTGTCTATATTTTTCAGTCCACTGTTCTTTATTTTATGAAGTGAGGTGCAACAATATTTGGTGCATAGATACTTGCAATTATTATCATTCCTATTGAATTATTCTCTTTACCAGTATGTAGTAGCCAAATTCTTTGTTATGATCAATTTTGATGTGAAGTCAGCTGTATCTGAAAAATAAGATAGGAGAAGTTACCAGTAGAAAAAAAACAGCAATAATAATAGAGTAAAAAACTATGAAATCACACATGATATGAGTCAAAAATGGCTACAACTATACCACCCTTGACAACAGGAAAGACATGTTGTGTAATAATAACATAGAGACAAATACAAACCAAATATCGACATACACTAAATGTTTACTAAAAGCAAAAACTATACTACCATTAAAAATAGAAATAAATTGGGAAATAGAAATACATTGTCAACCAAATAACTAAGAATTAATGAAATTTAATTGTAATAAGAGTAAAAATGGAAGTAAAAATAATGGGAAAGAGGGATGGAGGAAATAAAATTTGAAAAAAAAAGGAAGATGAGGAGGAGAAAAAAGTGAAGAAAATAATAAAAGATAGTTAATAAAGTTATATAAAATAATAGTAAAATACAAGGAAAAAGAAGAGGCCAAAAATTCTTCTGCATGTTTAGGGCAGTGTTTTGTTTGCAGGGTACATGTTAATGATGTGGGTGAGGGTACTGAGTCACCACTAGGCCCTACTTTGTTTTCTTTTTTCAAAATTAATTTTATTGGTATATTTAAGGTATACAATATGATATTCATCATTGGAAATTTGCACCTTTACATAATTTCTTGGTTCTTAATATTTCCAAATTCCCCTGCCCCTTCAACTCCTCCATCCCTCCTTATTTACAAAGACTTTGTTTCCATTTTTTAATTTTCTCATATTAATTCCATTCCCTGCTTTCCTTTCCCTAACCCCTCGCACTTCCCCTTCCCCTTTGGACCTTTACTTCCTATTTCACATTATGTATTATACCGTTTAGTCCTTGTTTACACATTCAGTTTCTCACACTAGAGAAACTATTTGGTATTTGCACGTGTGTCCTGTTTATTTCACTTAAGAGTTTCAGCTCAATGTTCATCCACTTTGCTATAAGTGTCTCTAATTTTTCATTTTTTATGGCTGAGTAGTACTCCATTTTATATGAAAACCACATTTTCTTTATCCATTCTCCAGTTGATGGGCAACTGGGCTGCTTCCAAGTTTTAGCTATTACAAATTGTGCTGCTGTGAACATGGGTGCATGTGTATCACTGTGGTATAATTCTTTCAATTCTTGGGGAAGATACCCAGCAGGGGAATAGCTTGATCAAATGGGAGCTCTAGCCCTAGTACTTTGAGGTATCTCCATACGGATTGCACCAGTCCACACTCCCACCAGCAGTGGAGCAGGGTTCCTCTTTCTCCACAGCCCGGTCAGCATTTGTTATTGGTTGATTTCATGATAGCAGCCATTCTTTCGGGGCGGGGGGTGAGGTGGAATTCAGTGTTGTTTTCATCTGCATCTCTCGAATGACCAGTGATGTTGAGCATTTTTTCATATGTTTATTTGCTACTTATACTTCTTTGTCAGAGAAATATCTGTGCATTTCAGATGCCCATTTTTGGATTGGGTCTTTAAATGTGGGAGGTCTGATTTTTTAAAATTCTTTATAGGTTCTAGATAGTAGACCTTTGTCTGAGGGACAGCTGATGAAAATTTTTTCCCACATTGTGGGTTGTCTCTTCACACTGTTGGTCATTTATCTTGCTGTGAAGAAGCTTTTTAATAAGAAGAGATCCCACTTGTTGATTGTTTGTGCTAGTTCACAGGCAACTGAGATTTTGTTCACAAAATCTTTTCCTATACCAATGTCTTCAAGAGTTCTTCCTAACCTCCCTTCCAGCTAGTTTTTTTTCCAGCTGGCATTTTTGTATTAATATTTAGATCTTTAATCCATTTCATTTTAGTTTAGTGCATTGTGACAGATATAGGTCTAGGTTTAATCTTTGGCAAGATGAAACCCGGTTTTTCCAGCACCATTTATTAAAGAGGCTATCTTTCCTCCAGTGAGGGTGTTTGCCTCCTTTGTCGAAGATGTGGTGGCTGAGTGTGTCTGGAGTTGTTTCTGCATCTTCTAATTGTTGCACTAGTCCTCCGGTCTGTTTCTTTGCCAGTAACATGCTGGTTTTTATCACAGTAGCTCTGTAGTATAGTTTTAAGTTGGGGATTGTGATACTCCCTGCCATATCACTGTTGCCTAGAATTGCTTTTGCTATTCTGGGTCTCTTCTTGTTCTAAATGAATTTTTGGATTGTTTTCTCAAAGTCCATAAAGAATGCTTCTGGAATTTCAATTGGGATTGTATTGAATCTATATAGCAGTTTTGGAAGTATGGCCATTTTCACTCTATTGGTTCTTCCTTCTCAGGAGCAATGGATGTCTTTCCATTTTCTGATATCATCTTCAATCTCTCTTTTCAGAGTGCTATAGTTTTCAGAGAAGAGGTCTTTGATTTCTTTTGTTAGGTTGATTTTTAGGTATTTCAGTTTTTTTGGATGCTATTTTGAAAGGAACTGTTTGCCTATTTCTCTCTCAGTGAGTCTGTTGTTTGTGTAGAGGAATGCTATTGATTTTTGTGTGTTGACCTTGTAACCAGCTACTTGACTGAATTTGGTTATTAAATCTAAAAGACTTGTGGTGGAGCTCTTGGGGTCTTCTATATAGAGTATCATGTCATCTGCAAATAATGACAATTTGACTTCTTCATATCCTATCTTTATTCCTTTTATTTCTTTCTCTGGTCTACTTGCTGTGGCTAATGTTTCAAAAACTATTTTGAACAAGAGTGGTGATAGTGGTCATGCTTGTCTTGTTCCTGATTTTAGTGTGAAGAATTTCAGTTTTTGAACATTTGATATGATATTGGCTGTTGATTTTTCATAGATGGCTTTTATCAGTTGGAGGTAGAGACGATCTATTCCAATTTTTGTAGGGCTTTTTTTATCATAAATGCATGTTGGATTTTGTGAAATGTTTTTTCTGCATCTATTGAGAGGATCTTATGGTATTTGTCCTTGGCTCTATTGATATAGTGTATTACACTGATTGATTTGCATATGTTGAACCATCCCTACATCCCTGGAATGAATCCCACTTCACCAAGTGTATGATCTTCTCGATGATCTGCATTCTATTTGTCAGTATCTTATTCAGGATTTTTGGATCTATGTTCATTAGTGAGATTGGCCAATAGTTCTCATTTTTGGTTGGGTCTTTCTCTGCTTTGGGGATCAAGGTAATGTTTACTTCCAGGAAAGAATTTGGGAGTATAGCTTCCCTTTCAATTTCATTGAAGAATTTAAACAGGAGTGGCAATAGTTCCTCTCTAAAAGTCTTGTAGAACTCTGCAGTGAAGCCATCAGGGCCTGGATGTTTTTTAGGTGGTAAGTTTTTAATTACATTTTCAATTTCATTGATTGATATTGGGTTTTTTAGAATTTTTAGATCTTCTTCATTTAACTTTGGCAATTCATATGTATGTAGGAATTTGTGAATTTTTTCTGCGTTTTCCATCTTATTGGCATATAGATTCTTCAGATAGGTATTGATGATCCTCTGGATTTCTGCTGGGTCTGTTGTAATTTCACCCTTTTCATCCTAATTGCATGGATTTTGGCCTTTTCTTTCCTTTTTCTGATAAGGTTGGCTAAGGGTTTGTCAATTTTGTTTATTCTTTTGAAGAACCAACTCTTGGCTTCATTCTTTTTTTTGTATCATTCTCTTAGTCTCCATTGCATTGATTTCTGCTCTGAAATTCATAATTTCCTCTTGTATAAGCCTTGGTTTTGTCCTGCTCTTACTGTTCTAGAAGCTTGAAGTTTAGCATCAGGTTGTTTAACTGGGCTCCCTCTGTTTTCCTAATATGAGTATTCACTGGGATGAATTTCCCTTGTAAGACTACTTTCATTGTGTCCCATAGATTCTTATATGTTGCATTGTCACTGTCATTTAATTGAAGGAACTGTCTGACTTCTTCTTTAATTTCCTCTGTGACCCATTGGTTATTCAGAAGTGTGTTGTTTAGTTTCCATGTGTTTATGAAATTCTTGCACTTTCTTTTGCTGTTGATCTCAAATTTCATTGCACTGTGGTCTGATAATATACAGCGGATAACTTCAATTCCTTTGCATTTGCTTAAACGTGTTCTATGAGTGAGTATGTGGTCTATTTTGGAGAACAGCATGTGTGCAGCTGAAAAGAATGTGTATTCTGATTTTGTGGGGTGGAACACTGTAAACATCTGTTAGGTCCATTTGTTCAAGATTTGATTGAGTTCTACTATTTCATTGCTTATTTTTTGTCTAGTTGATCTACCTATTTGTAACAGTGGAGTATTGAGGTCCCCCACTACTTTGTGTTAGTGCTTATTTGAGTTTTAATGTCAGTTATTATTTGTTTCATATAGCTAGGCACACTAGTCTTTGGTGCATATATGTTTATGATTGTCATCTCTTCATCTTGGATTGTTCCCTTTACAAGGATGTAGTGTCCTTCTTTGTCTCTCTTAATCAGCATTGGTTTGAAATCCACTTGTACTGCAAATAGGATAGCTACTCCTGTTTGTTTTTGTTTTTGTTTGGTTTTTTGGGGGGGTGGGTTCCTATCATATAGAGTATTGTTTTCCACCTTTTAACTATCAGTCTATGTGTTTCTTTTTGAATTAAGTGTGTTTCTTGTATGCAGCATATTGTTGGATCTTGCCTCTTGACCCATTCTGCCAGTTTTTTCTTTTGATTGGAGAATTGAGACTATTAAAATTGATGGTTATAACTGAGATGTATTGACATCATTGTCAGAATTTTTTCTTTTTGGTGGATTCTCCCCCTTTGCATTTAATTTCTTGTGCCTGATGGATTTATTCTGCTGGACTTCTTGGGGTTGTGATCCTTATTGTCTTTTTGAAGAATATTGTCTAAAATTTTTTGTAGTGCTAGTGTGGTGTTTATGAAGTTCCTAAGGTGCTCTTTGTCATGAAAGTATCTTATTTCTCCATCAATTTTGAAAGATAGCTTTGCAGGGTACATCAATCTGGGTTGGAGGCTGCTTTTCTTTAGGGCTTGCAATATGTCACTCCAAGCTCTTCTTGCCTCAAGGGTTTGCGTTGAGCAGTCTGCTGTGATTCTGTATGTGATCTGTTTCTTTTCTCTAATTGCTTGTAGAATTTTGTTCTGTTGGGTTTCTGGACCCATAACTATTGTATGCCTATGTGTAGATTTTTTTTTTGATCAAGGCTAGTTGGTGTCCTATATGCCTCACTTATCTGTATGTCAAATTCTTTTCCTCTGCATCAGAAATTTTCTGCCATCACTTCTGTGAACAGTTTTTTTATGTCATCTGCACTCTCTCCAGTTTCTTCTTTGACTCTGATTAGTCTTATGTTATTATTCTTTACATCATCTAGCAGCTGCTGGATTGATTTCTCATGGTCCCTTACGATTTTAAAGAAATTTTTCTTTTCCTGGTCACTAATTGCAATCTTATCTTCTATATCTAAATCTGGTCCTCACATTGGCTCATTCTGCTGCATGGACTTTCAATGGAGTTTTTAATCTCCTAGAAATCTGTTTTCATCTGTTTTATGGATTCTATTTTTTTCCTATGTTGGGATTCCATCATGTTCCTCAGCTCCTGTATTTTTTTCTGTGTCCTCTCTAGATTTATTAATTATGTCTTGCACTATGGGCACAATCTCTGCTGTTATCTGAGAAATTATTTCTGATTTCATTTTTTCCAGATCCTCTTTTATTGACTGTTCAGGGAATCCAGGTGATTGAGTATCAGATTGTTCCATTTCGGGGTTCTTTTAGGTGATCTGGAAGTCTGGTTTTAATACTTGTTTATGTGTCTTCTTATTTCAAATGGGGTGTGCTGTTGTCACACACAAGGCTCACCTCCTCGACTCTGGGGGACTTTGTGCTCTTCAGCACTGGGGGCCGTGGTATGGCAGCCTGGAAGGTTCAACTCCTCAGTGCTGGGGGTGGCTCTGCTCCTCTGTGCTGAGGGCAGTCAGGTCTACTTTGTTTTGATGCCTGCATGCTCTGTCCTGCCCCTCCTTTCCTGCTGGATGTGGCCAGTCAGAATTTTGTCTGCCCCAGGGCTGTATTCACTCCAGGGACTCTTAGATTTTATCTTCTGTGTACCCCAAATCACTGCTATCTCCAAGTGGTCTTATAACACATGGGCTTGTGAGGTGAACCTGTACATCCAAGGATGTGATGACTATATAAGCCAAGGTGTATCCCTGAGTGCTTTGCCAGATGGGAAAAACCAACAACCCACTGAGATCTGGAAATTGGTAGCAAGGGAGACCAAGCAGTCTGCTGGACATAATATCAACACTGTTCAAAACAGCCCCCTCAGAAAACCACACAAGCATCTTGGCTTCTCTCCACAGAGGGTGGGACCACATTGTCCTTCACCTCCTGAAGCTGCTTAAACTTCTCTAGACACCTGTGCCTGCTGGTCCCCTTCTCTATGACTGTCTCTTGTGGCTTTTTCCCACCCAGTCAGTCTTATAAGGTAACCTCAGAAACCCTGATGTGAAATTTTTCTATAACTTTTGACTCTCACAATAGCTCAAATTTAAACAATAAATCCCTTCTCAAAATGGCTCTTGATTATATTACTCTCAAGTAAGGAGGACACAGAACTGAATTTGTCTCCAACATCTGGCTATTATGGGGTAGGAGTCACTTTCAAAGTAAAATCCCACAGTGTATTTCCAGTTTCCAATGACCAAGGGCTTCTCTTGAGGCTCATACTGGTGGTTCACTGTCTTTTTTTCTGGGGCTACCAATCCTCTCTGAGTTTACACTGAGTTTAAGGAGTGTGTCCATCAGTGTTGACTAAAGGAACAGTTATAATACAAGATATACACATATATAAGAATTTACAAGATTGTCTTTCAATGGCTTCCCAGAGGGTTGGACGAAGAAGAGTGCAGAGGGTCTGTCCACACTCTGTAGACCAGAGGATCCAGTTGAAGGTCTGGAATTCACTGCAGTTTCCCATGTGAGTCCATATCCAGAGGCCCATAAGTTGTTAAATATAGTTTGTTTTACTTAGCCTTGAATATAGCCACATTTATTTTTTTGAATTATGATATTTTGGTACTAGTAGCACTGTAAGTAGTACTTTCACAGTGGAAAAAATTAATATGTATTTTAGTTGAATATCCATAGACAACTGTGTGTGTCCCTTACTTATTATATACTGAGGGATATAAAATTGATCACATTAGCTTGAAAACAATCATAGTGGGAGTATTTTCACCACACAGTTAGGAATGCTGTCATATCCCTGTCCTTCACTCCAAGAAAGTTGATTCACAGTACATTCCTGCATATTCTTTCAGTGTGGGAATTTTCCACAACACCTTAATTTCTTAGAATCAATGATTTGTCAATATCATTTAGCTTATTGAATAAGTAGTATATATCTTAGAGATGCCAAACATTTTTGGTTATACGTTTTCTAACTAGTAAAAAGCTTTGACAACAAAGTATTTTGTAAATCTTTTCAAATTACGTATCTCAGCCCATTTTCTAAACTACCTACATATTCAGACTGAAATAGTCAAGGAAGCACACTAATCTAAATCACAATTTTTTAATGTATTACAATTAAATTCAGAAATTATCTCACAAGATAACCAATATTATGTTCCTTTCAAATTTTATTTATTGTACAATGACTAACATGATGACCGTATTTCTTTCCTCAATAACCCAGTGCCTAATGACACATAGAATTTATAGACAATTACAATAATAGTTATAAACTAAAAATTTAGAAATTATATTGAAAGGCCACATTACCCATTCTGATGGAGGTAGTATAATATTTAAATTCAAATGAAGTTAGTTAAAATATATTGGAAATGAGTGATTCATAGAGAAGAGAAATGTGAAATTTAGCCCAAAGGATCATAAGTCATTTAAAATTCTGGAGAAATTGCATTGTTTAATAATCAAATGGTAACTTCTCTAAGATAGAAAGCCAATAAATTATATAAGAATAATGGCACAGTTTAATATGGCAGATATTTTAAATGATTTAAGCACTAAACAAAAATGATTATTTCAAATTTGGAGTTTTGGTAAGATTACTCTGAATCTCATATAGAAAATCAACATAGAAAATATTTTTCCAGAAATTCAAGTGAACAATCAGAAATGAAAGATACTTGATGGTGTAGGAGTGATATATTATGAATAGTTCAAATTTAGAATCTGTGACTAAAACCAAGAGAAATATTTGCACTAACATATGCATATTTTTTAGAAGTGATAACTGAAGTAATATAAGCTGATATAACTTCATGGGAATGTTAATCATGGGAAGTGAAGAGTCAAGCATAAAACTTTTAGGATTGCTATTTTACTATATAAGGAAAAGGCAAGAAAAAAAGAGCAATGGGCATGGGAAACACCATAAACAGAAAGAAAGACAAAATCAACCAGACTGCTATGTGAAAAACCAATGAAAGAAAGAGTTTGTAAACAAGCCAAATTAGTCAATACTTTTGGGATTCTGGCTTTAGCTGATAAGGAGCAAACACTACTGGGAAGGTTTGTTTTGTATTACAGGCTATAGCAAACAGGAATTGGAGGGAAACTATTTATTGGGCACGTATTTTAATAACTGGCCTTAATATTTAAAACAAAATATATTTTAGGATGCTATTGTTATAATTCATTTGTTTTTGGTTATTTATACTGAAAAATGTTTGAGAATGTTTATGTGAGACTATTAAGAGTTTAATAGAAAGGAGATAAAATTACTTGAGATCAAATAAGTTCAATGAAAAAAGAGCAATAAAGAAATGCAAATCAATTTTACAGATGAGAAAAATCTTTGTTTATGGATTTTTGAAGCTGAAAAAAGAACAAAAATCTGCATATTTAATGCTCATTTATTTATTATTTTCACAAATTAGATTTGATATTTAAGATGTGAATATATCTTGAGATTTTTCTTTTTAACTCATCTTCAGTTCTTTTGGTGCATTCAGTGTTGGTACATTATTGCATTATTTTCTTTGGAGTACACAACTTGTGCACACATGAGCACATGCCTGTGTGTGTTATGTGTGTATGTGTGCACTTCAAAGACAGAATAGTGCACTCATGGAGACTTGGAATATTTCTAGGTGTTGGGAAAAAGAAAATGTGAAAATGGACCATGAAAGTAAATCTAAATAGGGAAGAATTTTTAGAAGATTAAGTGGGGAGCCATAACTGTTTGATAATCAAATTTTCATATTAAGAATGTTTCATTTTATGTAATTTTTTCATTTTTTTCATGTTTGCAATCTACTTTCTTTTATCTCTAATAACACTCATTTTCCCTCATCTGCTAAAATATGTGCCTGGTCTCAGTCTTTCATTTTATATAAGTCTTCTCAAATGTTTTGTGACCCATTCACCATGAGAGCCACATAATAATTTAGAAATTCTGATGTTGCTTTGGCTTGATGACTACGGAGTTTTACATCTTTATCACAATGTTGCTTGCTAGAGCATTTTTTTGATTGACTCTAAACTCAAAATACCTCTGATTATTCCTTTTCCCCTCCACCTTCTAAGATTGTGCAGAGAAAAGCAACCCACTTTCTTATATATGCAACAATACTGGCTAATACTGTACACTGCAAATGAAGAGAAGGAGGACCGT
Organism: Heterocephalus glaber; assembly: GCF_053883595.1. Taxonomy (NCBI): domain Eukaryota; kingdom Metazoa; phylum Chordata; class Mammalia; order Rodentia; family Bathyergidae; genus Heterocephalus; species Heterocephalus glaber. The sequence goes on from NW_028258372.1 coordinate 25,993,311, forward strand.
GTAGTTTAGTCTTCTACAGGTAGACTTATTCTTGGTGTTTTCAACCCTCTTATTATTTTTTAAAAATTTTTATCTACTTATTCATTTTATATCAGACACTACACCTTCCAATGTCTATCTCAAGGTGAAGAATAGACTATGGAACCTGGAGATCTAATTTCCATTTCAACTTTCAGCCAACTGTCTTGTTTCTAGGACCTTCTAAATTCAACATCCTTTAGAAACACTTGGTAATAGCCATTCTTTAGCTTGCATACTTTTACCTTAGAAAAGCAGTCTTGGATTCTGTATTTGATGATTTTTTTTGTGCTGTTATTTACCTTTTCTAGGTCCCTGTGAGATTTTTGCATTAAATTTTTTTTTACAATATTTTGCACTGGAATTTAAAGAGGAGGGAAAACTACTTCATTTAGTTTTTTGTTTTCTTTGAGATTATAGTAATTTCTTTGTTCAGTTTTGCAAGCTAACCATAAATGCTTTTATTCTTGATAAATATGTGCAAATAAGCATGAATAAGAAAACTTTCTACACTGACATTTTTATAATTTTTGAGTATTTTTCTTATTTACCAATCATTTCTTTTTTATATATAGATGTATAAAATGCAATATATATATATATATATATAATAGTTGAAATTGTATGTATTCTTTTTTATATCTCAAGGTTTTATAAAGGTTTTTCTCCCTTGGAATAGTTCTTTTAAATACTATTAATAAATTATAGTATGGGTTTCACTGTTTTAAACAAACTCATCATATATCAGTACTTGGAATTTACCATATTTCTGCTGATATTATTGTATTCTTGAGGGAAAATAAGTATGAGATTTTCTGAACAGCATGGCCATTTAAGAAGTATTTATCATAATTTTTTTTCTGTCCTTGTATCATTTGTTTCCCAAACAATCACAGAGCAACATATGTAACTATACCATTGAATTTTAAAGTGTTCATAAACATTGCCCCATAGTATTGCTAATTAAGGGTTATTTAGCATAATTCAGTGAGATTTGTGCATATGGCTTATTTCCAACTCCAGCATGTTTCAAGAAAATTGTAATTAAAAGTCTCTTCTGTGTAGCCTTCATTCCAAATATGTTTTCCCCAAACAATGTCCTTTATCCAAATATCAATACAGCATATTTTCAGATACAATAACTTACTTGAATAAAAATGGGCTCATTTTGTTTGTATTTCTATGTACACATTTTATTTTGTCTGCGCCATAAACTTAGATCAGTAATAGAAACAGATATAGAACTACTAATTGCAAATTGATAATTTGTGACATGCTAATCTATAAATTGAAATTCTTTGTATTTACCTATTTTCTACAATCTGATTCTTCTTATGAATTTTTTTTTGCAAAAACTCCATCTGTGCTTTAACTTTTGACTTCAAATTTATCTTTTTATACCTAGTGTTTCATGAATAACACAGCAGGATGTCATCTCACTTTTCATTATACAAGAGTTTTTATCTTTATTGTATTGCATTAATTAATTAACAATATGTATTTAAAATTTACAAACATTATGATATCAATTTATACAATATTTTATAAACAGGAATGAAGAAGTTTTGAAATACATATATATATATATATATATATATATATATATAACAATTTCTGTTAAATGTGTTCTACTTTATAGTAAAATACTCCCTATGATTGAAGTACTCTTTCTCTGAGCCTTATGGATTATTCAGCTTTTGATTTGTGTTTATCTACTGCCTGAATACATAGCAGTATGTTCATAATGAAAAGAGAAGATAGATACAAAAGGAATAAAGATAACATGCCCAGGAAAAATCTTTTGTTCAGGGTTTTCTTTCTCTAGCAAACAAGTCGTTGGAAGTCTATTTTTATATACAACTGAGAAATGATTGAAAGCTCTGAAACAATTTATTGAGAATAAAATTTGCAAATATTATTTAAAACTTTAAAAAGCAATTGCCCAAACAGTAAATTAACTAGATATATTTTTAATCAATTTTTTATACATCATTTTATGTTTTGATTTATAGATACTGTAATTTTCTTTCTTCATATATGTAAATCATGTCCATATGATGAGAATTTGGGATTAACTTATTTGAGTAAATAGGATATTCATACTGAGGAGCAATTTTAGTTTTCATCATTGTCTTACAGTACATAGTATATGATTTTATTCTTTCTTAATTTCATTTAATTAACAGTATTTACAAGAACAACAACATTAAAAGATCCAGTAATACAAAGAAAAAAGAACTAAGATGTAAAATTACAGTTTTTCATAATTTTCATTCTAAAATTCAATTATCTATTATATTAGATGCCTACCAGTAAGAACTGTAATTAATTTATAATTTAATGACTGATAGAGGTTATAATCCAGTTCTTGGTAAGGCAATAGACATAACTAACTATATAGAGAAATCTCAATTCAGCAGCTTGGTACAAAATGACAGAATTATTGTAGACATTAATCAGAAAAATATATGTATATAAATGAGAAGAAATTATTCCAAAAGACTATTTAATTAACAAGGGAACAAAAAAAATTGGAGAGTGGCTAAATACGCAGACCATACACCATAAAGCAGACTAGGCACACCAAGCTCATTAGCATCTGATGGTAAAGTTACATTAAATCCAAGTTCAGTAACACAAGTATGTAAAGATTTACCTGAATACCTGCCACAGAAAGAAGCAGAGAGGAAAAGCAGAAAGTAACTTCAGAGTACATTACATGCAGAATACATTACATTTCCACAGATACTGTCTCAGATGATGCCACCTATGGTGTCCTATGGCAACACCTCCAAGTGAAAAAGGAAATGGAGACACAATAGCAGACTGAGTGAAATAGGCGGAGTTGTGTGACCAGCTCCAAGTTCAGCTTCTACCACATATTAGCTGTCATAAATAAATGAGTTTAAGATTTTTCTTAGCTTCTGATTTCTTATCTTGAATTTCAGATGATAATATCACTAAACTTGTGAAGGTCTCTGCTATTTTTTAGTTTCTAAAAACCAGTGTGTATGGCAATATCAAAGATGTTAAGCAACTTAAGTGTTCATATAAGTGAATTACTAATTGTCAATAATTGGTTCTCCAGTCCTATGCATGTGATTTCAAATCGCAAAATTGTATTTTTTTATGGCTCAATGTTCCACAATGTCTAGTACCTAGTTTCTCCTATCCATTCATCAGTTGATGTGTACTCATTTGTTTCTTTTTCTAAGATCTCTGAATATTTTTGCAATAAAAAAGATGTGGGTTTCTAACACAATGGAGTACTACTCAGCTATAAAGAAGGATAAACTTGAGACATTTCTAGGTAGATGGATGCAGCTTGAGAACATACTCTCAAATGAAATAGATCAGACACTTATGTATAAATGTAGAATTCTTTCTCTGGTGTGAGAAGTGTAAATGAAGACCAAAATGTATAATAGGCATTGTAAACTAGGAAGAAAATGGTTAAATGGGAAGGGGAACTGGGGAGGTTGGAGGGGGGAAGGAAAGCAGGAAAAATAAAAAATGAGAAAAGAAGAAAAAATGGAAACAATGCCGTTGTAAATTAGGAGAGGAGGGATTGAGGGGAGGGGAATGGGAAAAAAAAGAACACTCAAGATATATCACGTACAGGCACAAATTTCCTATGATGAATGTGATCATTATGCATACCTAAAATGTATCACTAAAATTAATTAGTTTAAAAGAGATAAAAACCAATATGATAATGATACAAAACAGACATGTGGGTCAATGGAACAGAACAGGTAAACCAGAAATAACTCAATTATTTACCCCTTGACAAAGGGCCAAAACGTACACTGGATGAATGACAGCCTCTTTAATAAGTGATTATGTGAATACATTATTACCTATCCACACAGAAGAATGGGTCTCAACCCACATATTTCACCATGCATTAAACTAAAATCAAAATGGTTTATATATTTAAACATTAGAAGAGAAACACTTAATTTGCTGGAAAATAAAATGAGTAAAATTTTTTTTGGCTTAAATTCTTGAAGATGTAGACATAGACAAGGACTTTCTGAACTGACTCTCAGTGTTAAAGGAAATATAACCAAGAATCAATAAATGGAATGTATTATATTAAAAGCTTCTGCATATCAAAGGAAGCAACCAACAGAGTGAAGAGACAACTTAACAGAAGGGAAATGTATCTCTTATTTGCCAAATATTTCTTGGACATAGGATTAACATCTTTAATATGTAAATAACTCAAAGAATTAGACTCCTCTGATAAGACCCAATCAAAAAATGAACAATTGAAATGAATAATCACTCTCAGAAGAAGTACAAATGGACAACAAATACATGAAAACAATCTTCAATGAAAACAACACTGAGTTTCCATCTTACCCCAGAAAGAATGGCTATTAAAGAAAAAAAAATCACATAATAATAAAGTGAGGCTGTGGAGAAAAAGAAAATTTATATATTGCTTGTGGAAATGTAAACTTGTACAATCACTATGAAAATCAGTGTAGATCATCAGAAAACTACAAGTAGATATTCCTTTTGACTCAGCTATTCTTTTTCTAGGTACCTTCTCAAAAGACATAAAGACACCATATTCTGGTGATACATTCATACTCACATTTATAGCAGCACAATTCATAATAACTAAATCTTACAACAGCCTATTTGGTCATCAATAGATGTATGGATAAAGAAAATGTGGTACTTATATGTAGTGGTGTACTCCTCTCCCATAAAGAAGGATAAACTTGAGTCATCTGTATGAAATGGGTGCACCTTGAGATGATAATACCAAATAAGTTAAATCAGTACTCAAGCTTAAGGATTGCATGGTTTCTCTTATATGAGAAACTCAAAATGTAAATATAAAGCAAAATAAAGTATAGGTAATATGAATTAAGGAGGCTCTTATCAAATGGGAAAGGGATCTAAAGACAGAGGGAGAGGGAGAGAGGAGGGAAAGCAAATGAAAGAAATGAATTGACATCTGTCAGGTACACGGACCAACTCCCCACAATGAATGCAGTCATTCTGTAATGCTAGTACTAATAAAAAATAAAAACTTAGAGAAAAATAATCTTTCCAATGAAGAAACATTAAACTATCCTCTACTTCTTGTCTACTTCTTAGGCTATAAAACAAAATAATTACTCTAAAATAATTCTCTTCCTTTACCTCTTTGTTCCCTGGTTCATGATAGAAGCAGTTTTGTTCTGCTACCTGCTCTCACAATCAGCAACTTCCTGGTCTGAGTCATAAAACAATGGTGCCAACTAATTATGGAATGGACCTTCAGAACCCTGAGTCCCAATGAAACTTTTCTTTTTATAAATTAATTATGTCATATGTCAGGGGTGGTGGTGCATGCCTGTGATCCCAGCACTGGGGAGGCTGAGTCAAGAGGATCACCATGAGTTCAAGGCCATCCTAGGCTACATTGAAAGTTCAAGGCCAGCCTGAACTACATAAGACCTTGTCTTAAAAACAAAAACTCAGTGAATTATCTCATGTATTTTGTTATAGTAATATAAAAAATCTAACAATAGCTATGTGCCATCAAATAACCTTCAAAAATAAATACAATTTAGCATTCATTTTTAATAACTGAAGATTTAGATTTTTTCTCAAAATGTCTTATTTTAAATTAATTTAATTATTATAAGTAATAATAAAAAATATGGTACTTTTTCTGAAAGATCCCATGTCATTATCAGATTGTGTTCCCCAGGAAACAGGCTCAGGGACAGAAAATTGCATTTGGATTTGTTATGGGCACTTTCTGAAATACAATCCTCAGAAACAGAAGGAGCAGTACTGGGTGCAAATAGGAGTATATTGTGGTACACTCACAAACAAGACCAAAAATAATGCCATGCAGAGCTCTGGAGCTGGGTTTGTATTTCAGAATCAGCGGAAGTGTTCACAGCTTAACGCAACTTGCTGATGCTACTTCTCTTGTTTCAGAGAATACGCATCATTTGAGATCATTAACCAGTTCTTTATTTTAAACCTATAAAATATATCAGCATTACTGTATACAACTTACTGAGGAATGTGTAATTTTAGATTACAATAAGGAGATTCAGGATAGGCCAATTAATATCCAACAGTATAACAACCATCAGCCATCCCCACTTTCCCATGGGGAGTATCTTCTCCACGACAAGGGTGGGGCTAGTTTTACATTTTACTATTTCAACCTGTTTTACACGAAAATTTTAAAAAAGTCTTCTTCCTAAAATGTATAGCTGGTAATATTTTTGTTATTTCATTGATGTTTCTTCTTAAATGACATTTTGAATATTTGAGTTTATCATTTCACATTATATCATATTTGAAAGAATTAAATGTTATAAATTTTCATAAATGTAAATATAAATTAATTAGCTAGGCTAGATCTACCAAAGTTTTCTGTTAAATAATATAGAAAAACCAGCCATTACAAGCTCAATAGAAATTTTCTGTGGCAATGGTAGCTGAAATACAACAATGAATCCAATTAATAGTAAATATTGATTATAATTTTACAGATATTTCATCATGTGAAATTCATATAACTCCATTCCTTTTCTCTAATTAATATGAAAAAAAGAAAAAAAAATAAAAACAAAGTCTTTGTAAATACGAAGGGGTGGAGGGGTTTAAGGTAGGGCAGGGGAATGGGAAAAAATAAGAACCAAGAGAGATTATGTGAAGGTACAAATTTCCAAAGATGAATGTCATTTTATTGTGTACCTAAAAGTACCAATAAAATTAATTAAAAAATTATATGACTACATATTTGCTAGAGAAAATGGCAATTATTTAAGTACATTTTCTGTAGGATGCAAAATTTCTCCCTTCTTAGATTTTCTTCTCCAATACTTCACGTGAATAGATCAGAGCCATATTGCAGAAGATAAATGACTATGCCCACAATAGCATTTCTTTTAATTACCTATGAAAATTAATTTAGATATTTGACAGTGATAGTTATCCTATTTTGAAAATTGCCGCTTTTATAAAAGCTGTAGAAAATATCCACAATAAGTTTCAAAAGTAGAGATTTAATTTCTACATTTTCTCTTCCTGGAGTTCTTCTCATTATTACTATAAGTTTCAACATAAAAATAATTACGCACCATTCCTCATTATCAGAGAAAATTGTGGAATGCACAGTCATAGAAGAACTAAGCTATATAATTTTCTGTTCAAAATATAATTAGTTTAATTGTTATGTTTCCTTATTCTCTTGTAATGTTGAATTTAATGGTAGTACTTATTATCATCTGAAAAATACAATTTCAATGTAATATTTTGACCATATGAAAAAATTTTCAAGATTAAAATTGTGAATACATTTCCTATATCAAAGTGACAAAATTCTATTTTGTTCTTCCTTTCCATCTGTAAGATAAAATGTAAGATAAAATTGTTCCTCTGCACTATTGTAAGATAAAATTGTAAGATAAAATGTTCCTCTGCACTATTTTGAAAGCTAAATATTACAGTTATATACTTTTTTCATAGGATTAATCTTAAGACTTGAAAGACTTAGTAAGGGATTTAATGGTTATAGCTCTTACACTACCACATGCTATATATGTATTTAGGTGATATATAATGAACTGCATATATTTAACATGAACAATTTGGTAAATTTAGGTATTTTCAAAAATATGTGATCCTATGATAACCATGTATTTAATAGTTTTGTTCAACATTCCCTTTGTGTCCCTTTGTGTGTTATGTGTGTTTGTGTGTGTACACACATATGTCAATGCACACATGTCAAGAGCAGTTGTTATAGAGTCTACCCTCTTGAATTTTGAACTGCACAATACCAAATTACTATTTCTAGGTACAATGTTATATAAGAAATCTCTACAGCCTGAAACTTTTTACTTATTTAACAAGTATCCCTATTATTTCTGGTATGTTAGTCATCTTTCTATTACTATACTAAATACCTGAGATAATCAACACAAAGAAAAGAAAGGTTTGTTTTGGATTAGTCTTGAAGGTTATAGCCTGGTTACCCACTTCTTTTGACACTGTGATGAGACAGTTCACCATGATGTGAATGCCCATGAGCAAAGATCCTCACATCTTGGTGTCTGGGAAGCACAGTGGGAGGAGGGGAGAAGAAAGAGAAGGAGAGAAAAGGGAGGAAGAACTGGGGTCCCATTATCTCTTTCAAAAACATTCCCCTCATGATCAGAGACTTTCCACTCTTTACCATCCCCTAATAGTACCATGCTAGAGAGCAAGCCTTTAATAAATCAGCCCTTGAGGGATGCTTATCAAAATCAAATGCCCACCCCCATGTGCTGGAAACCATTATTGTATTGTCTGTGTCTATGAGTTTGACTTATAGATGCCTCATGAAAGTAGAATCATGCAATGCTTTATCCTCCTGTGACTGGTTTATTTCCTTATGCAAATTTTCCTTGTGGTTCATCCATGCTGTTACAGATAGAATTGCTACCTTTGTGTGTTCTAGATGGAGATGGAAAATTGTGCAGTAGTTGTGTGTAACAGTATAGCTGTTTCTAAAAAAAAGTCTATTATATGACCTAGCAATTTATTAATATATATCCAAAATAATTGAAACCAGGATTTCAAAGAGATTCATGAATTTCTATACTCCTTGTGGCATCATTCACAATACTAAGATATGGAAATACTCAAAACTTTCTCGAGTTATCTTTTTAAAATATGTGTTATGATTTCTATTTCACCAATTGGTAATTTTAGGTAATACATTACAAGTAACATATTTGATATTCAAAATTGGGTTTCATAGATTTCATAAACATTTCCTAATCTCTTTATTAAAGATATTCTTCAAAGATAGACATTCTACAAAAAAAAAAAAGATAGCCATTCTATTCAAGCTGGCTAGATATTTGATGTCAGCAGTCCTATTCCCTAGCAATTGATCTGTGCTGAAAGGCTTTGATCCATTTTTATCTTGAGGTTTCTGGGGATCTCAAATGAGCTCTTGTTTGTGATGCTCCAGCATTTTTTACTCCCTGTATTTACCTATTATGAAAAATTTGATAAATATTAGTGTTTTATCAAATTTCTACTTATCATCAATTATGTGTTAAAACTTTTGAATGAAAGTCCTACTGCTTACCTTCTGGAAATGTGCTTGTTCCCAGCTGTAATTTAGGAAAGAGTTAACCTGGTTATTTTGCACACAGTGGTCATTTTAAAGACTCTTAATAATTTCTTTCTGTTTGTCATACTAATTGACAGTCATTTATTTTAGAATGTAACATTACATTTTCAGAAATGACTGGTTTCACACAAGGGCAGTCACCAAAGATCAGTTGTTCTCTAGCATAAGAAAAGTAGACATTTACCACTCTGTAGCATTCATGTAATGATTCAAATATGCCAGTCATTGCTGTTTGGTGAGTCAAATAATAACAAAAGAACAATAAAACAGCATTTAAGAACTGGGGGCCTCCTATGTGCCAATCAGCATGCCATGTGCTCTCCTCCTGCATTATCTTTAGTCTATCTAATAATCCTTTGGTGTAGGATTATCACTTCTATGTTATAGAAGAAAATTAGAGGTTTAGAGAGATCCAGTGATTTTTTTCAACATCTGAAAAATTAGCAAATTTTATATTTGAAATTACAACCCTAGGATGATTTCTAATATCAATAATCTTGGGATAACCCACAAATAAAGCAATATTATAGACATGAAATTAAAAATTTTCAGAGAAAGTTTTGGTCATAATATTTTCTATCCCTTGGCTTAAAAATATTTATTCACCTAATAGTTAAAAATAAGATTTTTCTGGTTTAAGGTAAGTTAGAATGCAGAATTGCATCCAATGAGTTAAAGAGTGGGCAGGTTCCTTTTTTACACTTCTGTTCAGTGTGTGCTATCCATATACCTATTCTGTTAACCTCCTTCCTTGTCGTATATTTTCCTTATTGTTCTTGACCAATCTGAGTGGTCATATTTAGATTAATGTGCTGTCTAACACATTTGATTCTCCACTTCAGACTTAGGGTTTAATGTACAGTCCAGGAATTAAACATCAACAAAAGGATATCTGGTCAATAAAATATCCTACTGTTTCCAGTCTAACTCCAAGTAACTTGGGTTTCTCATTGTCATCCAGTGTTATGGACTGAATATTTGTTATTCATCTCCATGCAAATTCATATGTTGAAATTAAATCTCAAGTCCGATAGTATTTGGAGATGGAGCCTTTGATAAATAATTAGGCCGTGAGGATGGGGGCTTTATGAATGCACTTATGAGAAGAGGCAGAATGCTGACTTGCTCTCTCTTCTTACCTGCAAGAACACAGTAAATCAGCAGTCTGTAATTTGGAAGAGGACCGTCACCAGAACTTCATCATATTGACACCTTGATTTCAGATTCTCAACCTCCTGAACTGAGAGAAATAATTTCTTTTGCTTATAAGTAATTTAGTTTATATAGTACTTTATTATAATAGCACAGCTGACAAAGATACATAGCTTTTCTCCTACCATACTAAATGTATTTCCACTTTATCCCCTAAATGAAATATTTCAGAAGCACTCCTAGCTCCTATGATTTATTCTTAAATTCCAACTGAGATCAAATTCTGCCAATTTCACAAGGTTAAAATTTATGATTCAGCATCTCTCTGCTTTCACTCTTTGTTCCTGTTTATACTTTATTTAAAGGTTTTCTGTTACCTGGATTGTTTAAATGCTTTTATTGTATTTTTTCCTTGTACATTTCTGATACATCTAAAGACTCCAAATTGAGCTTTTTCCTACAGTATAATCATGTCAATAATAGCTTTATTCATGTTTGTATCTCCTCATTGCTACCTAGAACAAGCTGATCTGCAGTATGCACTGTGAGGTCTACATTACCTTATCAGATTTTAGAAATCAGTTTCATCTCTTTGTTTGGCTTTCCTCATAAGGTATTACACTAGGCCAACTACCTCAAGAATGTGTCATGTTCCTAGTATTTGTGGTTATGTTATCTAAAATGGCAAGTAGGACTTTATCAGTTTGATTTGGAGATACAAATATGAAATGGAAAGACTATCTTGGATTAAACCTGGAGCCCAGTGTAATGATAGAAGTCCTCAATGTGAAAAAGAAAGTCGAGAGAAAGGTGAGTGAAGATGAGACTAAAGAAGAATGGACCAAGTGAGAGGAAGGGCTAGAAGTTGGAAAAGGCAAGAAAGTAGATTGTCCCATAAAGATTTTTTAGAGAATGGTGTCCTAAAGACACCTCAGTTTAGCTGTGAGACATGTTGTATTTCTAACCTGCAGATCTGTAAATTCATGAATCTCTTCTGTTTGAAGGCATTACTGTTTTCCAAATTTGTTTCAGCTTTTGTAGGAAATACACACACCTATGATCCAGAGTATTGTATTATCTATATTCTCCCAAGCTGACTGGGTTGTTTCATAATTTCATATACATGTTTTATGCATTTTGTCTCAATTTTCCTTTCTTTCATTTAAAATTATTTCCTAAAATTTACACTATTTATAAAAGCAAGATTATTGCAACAATTATATGAACTATGTATGTTTCTTTGAACAGTAGTCAGAATTAAGGAGTGTTTTTTCTTTGACTATATTTGTGCACATTTTAATTCTGTCACTAAAATATTTTTTACACTTATGTATTATCTCATTTCTTTTATACCTGTCATCAAATCCTAGGAAAAAAGATAATATTCTTAATTGTTTGATACCTAAATATGCACACTGTAAGAGAATGTAAACTTGCTTTAAAAACAACACAGAAAATAAAAATCATCTTTGTTATGTTGAAGACCTATTTCCACAATGAACTTGACTGGTGTTACCCAGGGCAGCAGGCATTTAGAAAAGTGTGAAAATCAAATTAACATTTTGAAAGAGCATCCTGCAACTGGTGAAAGAAAAAGAGAGAGAGAGAGTTTGAAGGGACAGTTCCCAAGCTATTCTATATATATAAAGCAAGGAGTTGACAGAATATCCTCTCTAAAAAGTATTGCTTTTAAACAAATCGAGGATATGAACACAACTACATTGTTAACAATAATGTGCTTTGAGGAAGAAGTTAATTCACTTTCAATATATTTTATGAAAAACAAGTAAAGTTTAAGTAGAGTTTCATGTGTTCTTTCTAAAGCTATGCTTTCAATAACCATTCTGTCACAAAAGTCAGAACAGTATCTTTCAAGGAAAGGAAATAGAACTGTAGATTGGAAATGTCGATATACACTATGTGTTTGTTTATTTATTCATCAATAATTTCAGTACCCAAATTTGAAGGCAAATGAAATTTTATGACATGAAAGAACTGTAATTTGATAGCTGATTTATAATGTCCACATAGTCAACACCTAATAAAACAGGAAAAAGAAAAATATTGTTAAAACACCTATCTTTTTGTACTGGAAAATTGCTCCATCATGTCTCAAGTTTCAGTTTCAATTAAGAATATTTAATCAAGAATTGTTGTTTCCTTTGGAATTATCTGGGATTTTAGAAAACTTTAGATATTTCTTAGTGAATTATTTTAATAGTAAACTAACAAAATAACTGGCCAGAAGTAATAAAATGGTTTGTGTTTTTATATTTTGGTATATGAATAACTATAAAATATGAAGTCCCTTTTTAAGCTGCTAAATATTAGAGTATAAAGTGGTTTTATGAGCACAATTTTTTTTCAATTCACAATAGAATATATCAAAACAAAGCAAGATCTTTACATTTCTCTGAGGATTTCTAATTTCAATTATTTTTATTTATTCATCCATTCACTTGTCAAGATTTTCGTTCTCTGTGACTATGTACTTTTACAATACTGAGAGCAAAATAATTAATCAAATAGCTAAAATACTATACTTTCACTAAGATTCCATGTTACATTGCCAGTTTTCTCCCCAAATGTACTGTGGATGTAAGTCAAACAACTTAGTTTATCTATTACATCATTTAGTGCTAGGGAGAAAACAATGAAAAGGAAATAGTGGGGAGTGTTGGTGTAGTGTTCCAGTTTAAAGAGTGACTAGCGGGTTCTTCTTGGCGAGGAGGTGATGGTAGCTATGAACCCAAAACTCTAGGATCTTCAGCCATTGAATATTCCCTTGCACTAGTGACTCTGCAGGGTCCCACAAGCCTCGGAGTGGGGCTGCATCACTGGTGCCTCTTGTTTTGTGGCTTTCAGCATCTTTGAGCAGCTACTTGTTTCTCGTTCACCGGTGTGCAGAGTGCCACCTTGGAATCCATCAGCCTCTGACCCTGTAAATCAATCCAGTCTAGTCCCTCTTTTTACAGTGGTCAAATCTTGGATTGCACTTATCTTGGTCTGCGAGTGTTCTGCAAGGTCCCGAGTCCCAAAGAAGATGCCGAATCACCCCGCCACAGACAGACAGCCACCTGGTTCCACACTACAAAGACTCAGAGGACACCAGACCACCAGACCACGGTACTGAGTCCTGCTGATCCTGGCCCAGAGGAAGGGGTTTCTGGGCCACCATCCCTCCCACCACTCATGGCCCAGAAGGTAGGGGCTTCTGAGCTGCCATCCCACTGCTCCTGGTCCAGAGGAAGGGGCTTCCCAGCCACCATCCCCCCTGCTGCTGGCTCCTAGCCCACAGGAAAGGGGTTTTGGGCCACCATACCTACAGCTGCTCCCGGCCCCTGTCGGACCTCTCCCAGCTCAGAGGAGGTAATCCATGCAGGCGCTAACAGCCACCCCCACAGTTGAAATGAGAAAACATGTAAATAAGTCTCAAAACCAGACTTCCAGATCACAAAGAGCAAGCCCAAAGGGAAATGGGATGGAACGCTCTGATACTCAACCACCTGGACCCACTGAACTGGCAACAAAAGAGGATCTGGAAAAAATGAAATCAGAAATAATTTCTCAGATAACAGGAGAAATTGTGCCCCTAGTGCAAGACATGATTAATAAATCTAGAGAGGAGCTCAGGAACTTGATGGAATCCAAACATAGGAAACAAATGGAATCCATAAAACAGATGCAAATAGCCTTCCAGGACATGAAAAACTCCATTGAAAGTCTACACAGCAGAATGAGCCAATGTGAGGACAGAATTTCAGATATAGAAGGTAAGATTGCAATTAGTGACCAGGAAAAGAAAAATTGCTCCAAAATTATAAGGGAACATGAGAAATCTATCCAGCAGCTGTTAGATGATGCAAAGAAGAATAACATAAGATTGATTAGAGTCAATGAAGAAACAGGAGAGAGTGGAGATGACATAAAAAACCTCTTCACAGAAGTTATGGCAGAAAACTTCCCAAGCAGGGGAAAAGAGTTTGACATACAGATAAGTGAGGCATATAGGACTCCAAATAGCCTTGATCAAAAAAAATCTATACATAGGCATATAATTGTTAAGATTCCAGAAACACAACAGAAGAACAAACTTTTACCAGCAGTCAGGGAAAAGAAACTAATCACATACAAAGGAAAGCCCATCAGAATCATAGCAGACTTCCCAACACAAACCAACAAGGCAAGAAGAGCTTGGAGTGACATATTCCAAGCCCTAAAAGAAAACAGTCTCCAACCCAGATTGATGTACCCTGCAAAACTATCTTTCAAAATGGATGGAGAAATAAGATTCTTTCATGACAAAGATCAACTTAGGAACTTCATGAATATGAAACCAGCACTCCAAAAAATTTTACACAATATCCTAGGAACAGGCAATGAGGATCACAATCCCAGGAAGCCCAATAGAATGAACCCATCGAGCGCAAAAAGAAATTAAATGTAAAGGGGGAGAATCCAACAAAAGAAAAAGTCATGACAATGACAAGT